>NC_133334.1:218508396-218590896 GCF_042186555.1 Aquarana catesbeiana | reverse complement strand
AAGGAGGGCTGTTTCTCGTAAATACCTCAAAAATCCACAAAAAAATAAAACTTGATTTTCAAAAAAAACACAAAAAAACAAAAAAAAAAAATTGATTTTAAAAAACCAAAAAAAATTAAAAAACTTGATTTTAAAAAACCAAAAAAAATTAAAAAACTTGATTTTAAAAAAACCAAAAAAAGTAAAAAACTTGATTTTAAAAAACCAAAAAAAATTAAAAAACTTGATTTTAAAAAAACCAAAAAAATTAAAAAACTTGATTTTAAAAAACCCAAAAAAATTAAAAAACTTGATTTTAAAAAACCAAAAAAAATTAAAAAACTTGATTTTAAAAAAACAAAAAAAATTAAAAAAATTGATTTTAAAAAACCAAAAAAAATTAAAAAACTTGATTTTAAAAAACCAAAAAAAATAATATACAAACTTTATTAAAAAAAAATAATAAAAACACAAATAACTTGATAAAAAAAAAACATAAACAAAAAAATTGCTTTAAAAAAAAAAAAAACAAAACAAAACTTGATTTTCCCAAAACAAAAAAATAAGCCTGTTTGTGAAAATCAAAAAGCCAAAAATATTTTTTTGTGGATTAGGTATAAATATTTAGATATAATTATATTTTGCTACATTATTAAGATATCATTCTATTTTTGTCTATGAACATTTTATACTAAATGCAGAACTGAATGCATAACAACCATTAATAAAAACATCTCCTTATAGGAATTAAATAAATGTGTGGTTTGTTATTTCAAGGCTCAGTATCATTTTAGTTATAATTGTAAAAAAGTTGTTTACAGTGGCAATGGAGCTTATTTAGACATTTAAAATTACAATACAGTTGGCACTACAACTGCTCGACCATAACCTAGGAGACAGCCCAAAAGAAAGGCAAGCAATAAATATAATGCAAGATTTCATCAATAATTTTTTTATTGTCAAAAATTATATATCCTGGCCCATTGCAATGGCCCCCCTACCCATAAAATAATTAACATATTGCTGTCTAACTTGACGGGCACTTTGGGGGGCCAAGCCAGTACGGACAGTATCCAGGCCTGTAAGGTTGGCTTCTATTTGTCCGGCCTCAGGCCCAACTGTGCCTATATAATTTGGAGAATGCTTATTTAAAAAGTTGTGCAGAATGCAGCACGATAAAATGATAAAATTAAGTTTGTATTCCGCCAAATTAATGGCTGTTTGAAACAGGCGGAACCGGCTGGCCAGAATTCCAAACGCATTCTCAACCACTCTTCTAGCTCTGGCCAGCCGGTAATTAAAAACCCTCCTCTCCGGGGTGAGGGTTCTTTGGGGGAATGGCCTCATGAGGTGCTTGCTGAGAGCAAAGGCTTCATCGGCAATGAAGACAAAGGGGAGTCCTTCCACGTTATCCTCATCAGGTGGCAATCCCAGGCCACCACTCTGGAGACGCTGGCAGAACTCCGTCTGGGCAAATACTCCTCCATCCGACATCCGGCCATTCTTCCCCACGTCCACATATAAAAAATCATAGTGTGCCGACACCACCGCCATTAAAACAATACTGTGGAACCCCTTATAATTAAAATAATATGACCCCGAATGGGGTGGTGGCACAATGTGGACATGTTTCCCATCTATAGCCCCTCCACAATTGGGAAAGTCCCAACGGCTGGCAAAATGGGATGCCACAGTCTGCCATTCCTGTGGCGTTGAAGGAAACTGGGAAATCAAACAAGAAAACCAAAATCAATTAATTTTGAAGCTAACATTGCAAGAAAATTAGACAATTAAAAACATTATTCCCCAGCATCAGTATAACATTCAATAATTTAATTGTTCTGGAATAACTAATATGGAAAGGCACACTTATCAGATTGCTCACCCCCTCTGATGGAACATTGATTACATTTTAGGGGGTTGTGAAATCCCTAAAAAAAATTACTTTTAGGACACGCAGGAATTTAGGGACTAAAAAGGCTACAAGACTGCAGTTGTCGCACTCTGCAGGTGCAGTTGCTAACCAGCTTACAGTAAATGAGGTAATGTAAAAAGGCATTCATGTTGCAAGGAGTACACAATCACATGCAAGGGCAATTAATGAAAACACTTTGAGGCTTGCATATGATTTGATGATGGAAATCAGCAGAGCTTCTGCTCATTTACTAAAGCACTGGAACAAATGCACTTGTAGAGTGCACATGCATTTTGCAAAGTGCAACATATATTTGCTTTAGACAAATCAACACCACAGAACATTCCAGCAAATTTTAACGAGGGTGGGGGTGGGGGGGTTGTGAAATCTAGATAATTGCTCATTAGCAGCACACTATTTGGAGTGAGTTTAGGTGGGGGGGTTGTGAAATCTAGATAATTGCTCATTAGCAGCACACTAAATACACTCAAACAAAATACATTCCAAATGAGTAGACTAGGTGGATATGTTCCCATCACTTCATGCTGGGAAGGTAGGTTATTGAAGGAAAATATACATGCATGACAAAAAATAACAGGAAAAAATTCCAGCATGTGTGAGGATAAAAAGGGGACATTCACACTATATTGCAATGATGGTAAGTAGTGTTTGAAGCAAGAAATACATCACATTATCAAAGATTACATAAAAGAACATGTGATGCTAATAAAAGAAAAATATCTTACCTTAATATAGTCCTTCTGCAGGACCTGTATGATGGCAGAACAGGTCTCTGGGATAATGATCCCCAGAGCCTGGGGGGAGATGCCTGTCGAGAACTTAAGGTCCTGCAGGCTTCTCCCTGTGGCCAAATACCGCAAGGTAGCGACCAGCCTCTGCTCCGGAGTGATGGCTTGCCTCATGCAGGTATCCTGCCTGCTGATATAGGGGGTCAGCAAAGCCAACAAACGGTCAAAAACGGGGTCCGTCATCCGGAGAAAGTTCCTGAAATCCTCAGGATTATTCTCACGGATCTCACGGAGCAAAGGCATGTGACAGAACTGGTCACGCTGAAGCAACCAATTCTTGGTCCATGAACTCCTCCTCGCCCTGTTCATGGACTGGTCTTGGGCTGAAGAATAAACTACAGCACCAAGCACATACAATGCACGAGCTCTACGACGAGTACGTACAGGTAACATGGCTTCAAAACGGTCGGCTGGTCAGAACGCACTAAACAGAACGCACTGAAGAACAGCAAGGCCTGTGAAGAACGACCTGAAAATCAGGAACGAGCGGCCAATAAAACAAAGATTTCTCAATGCCAACTGACCAAACGCACTGAAAAGCAGATACAAACCTCACAAGCACAGACTGAACAACAGTTAAAACGAACTGAAAAATACGAGTCTCACAAGCGCGAATCGTCTCTCACCAAACTTCTACTAACACGAGATAAACACGAGATTAGCAGAAGGAGCCCAAAGGGTGTCGTACGGGCTATTGAACTTCCGTTTTATAGTCTCGTCGGACTTGGTGTACGTCACCGCGTACTAGGCTGTCGTACTTTTGTGTGGTCGTGTGTGTGCAAGTCCGTTCGTAAGAAAGTCTGCCGCAAGTCCGCCGAAGGTACGTCGGAAGTATGTCGGACAGGCTGTCGGACTTTTGTAGACGAAAAGTCCGACCGTGTGTACGCGGCATAACAGGTTTTCTTCTAAGATTGCCCTGTGTTTGGCTCCATCCACCTTCCCATCAACTCTGACCAGCTTCCCTGTCCCTGCTGAAGAAAAGTATCCCTACAACATGATTCTGCCACCACCACATTTCACGGTGGGGATGGTGTGTTCAGGGTGATGTGCAGTGTTAGTTTTCCGACACACATAGCGTTTTGCTTTTTGGCCAAAAAGTTCAATTTTGTTCATTTTTTCTGACTAGAGCACCTTCTTCCATTTGTTTGCTGTGTCCCCCACATGGCTTCTCGCAAACTACAAACGGGACTTCTCATGGCTTTCTTTCAACAATGGTTTTCTTCTTGCCACTCTTCCATAAAGGCCAGATTTGTGGAGTGCACGACTAATAGTTGTCCTGTGGACAGATTCTCCCACCTGAGCTGTGGACCTCTGCAGCTCCTCCAGAGTTACAATGGGCCTCTTGGCTGCTTCTCTGATTAATGATCTCCTTGCCTGGCCTGTCAGTTTAGGTGGACGGCCATGTCTTGGTAGGTTTGCAGTTATGCCATACTCTTTCTATTTTCGGATGATGGATTGAACAGTGCTCTGTGAGATGTTCAAAGCTTGAGATATATTTTTATAACCTAACCCTGCTTTAAACTTCTCCACAACTTTATCCCTGACCCGTCTGGTGTGTTCCTTGGCCTTCATGATGCTGTTTGTTCCCTAAGGTTCTGTAAAAAACCTCTGAGGCAGTGATGGCGAACCTTGGCACCCCAGATGTTATGGAACTACATTTCCCACAATGCTAAACTACACTGCAGAGTGCATGAGCATCATTGGAAATGTAGTTCCAAAACATCTGGGGTGCCAGGGTTCACCATCACTGCTCTGAGGGCTTCTCAGAACAGATTTATCTTTACTGAGATTAAATTACACACAGATGGACTCTATTTACTAATTAGGTGACTTCTGAAGGAAATTGGTTCCAATAAATTTTGGTTATGGGTATCAGAGTAAAGGGGGCTGAATACAAATGCACGACACACTTTTCAGATATTTATTTGTAAAAAATTTTGAAAACCATTTATCATTTTCCTTCCACTTCACAATTATGTGCCACTTTGTGTTGGTCTATCGCAGGGATCCTCAAACTACGGCCCTCCAGCTGTTGTGGAACCACATATCCCATGAGGCATTGTAAAACTCTGACATTCACAGACACGACTAGGCATGATGGGACTTGTAGTTCCTGAACGGCTGGAAGGCCATAGTTTGAAAACCCATGGTCTATCACATAAAATCCCAATAAAATACATTTACGTTTTTGGTTGTAACATGACAAAATGTGGAAAATCTCAAGGGTATGAGAACTTTTTCAAGGCACTGTAGTCCTGATTTACAGAGGTGATATCAAAGCAAGGGGTCAGTCCAAAACCACTATCAATTTTGAAAATCCAGATAATTAGTATAGCTAGCATGCAGAGTCAAAATGTAAAGTCCACTGATACTGGCTCATACAGAACATCAAATTCATACCATCCCACGAGTCCTTGGCAGAGCTAATCTGTCAGACATTGGATGTGCAACATCCTGGGGAAATCCACACAGCCATCTACAGGTATATTGCAGCTTAGCAGTCAGATGTGGCAGCTTTTTTTTTTTTCTAACCTGTCACCTATATTAAAACAACAAAGAATCAATATTGTCAACCGATATTTAATTTAAGCGAGAATACATTCAGTTTCTCTAATCTTTCCTCAGCTGAGCTCCTCCAGGAGTGCAGACGGTTTTGTACACCTGTGACCCATTTTTAGCAGACAGCAGGCTGAAGTTTGCTGTCAACTGACGTTACTGAGCCGGTCCAGGTTTGGGCAAGATCGCGACAATGAAGTCGGGATCCGCCCACATGCCTTGACCGGCACCTGGCTCAGCCTCTCAACGATCTGTGAGAACCAAGGGATCAGCAGTGTTAGATCACTCGGTTCTCAGTGTTAAAGCCGGCGGGGGGACAGATGCAACATTAGACCGATTCTGCATCCAGATAGGTAAGTATGATTAAAAAACGGATTCCCATTCATCCTGTAAAGACATTAATCCACTGGACTAAATATCCATACATCGACAAAATCATATACACTGATTTGGGTTATTTTCAACAAAGAAATGTAACAGAATACATTTTGGGCTAAATTTATGAACAACATATTATTTATTTGCAAAATTTTATAACAGAAACAAAGAAAAATGCATTTTTTCCCCAAAATTTTCAGTCTGTTTTCCTTATTTAGAAAAAAAGCCCCAGTTGTAATTAAATACCACCAAAAGAAAGCTCTGTTTGTGTGAACAAAATGCTAAAAAGTGTTGAATGACCATGCAATGGTCATTCAAAGTGCGACAGCACTGAAAGCTGAAAATTGGCCTGGGCAGGAAGGGGGTAAAAATGCTCAGTATTGAAGTGGTTAAAATGTTTTTTTCCAGCAAGAACTTATCTATGTGATCTTTTATTAAATTCTCCAGTATCTCCCAACTATACAAGTTAAACTAACCTATAGTTACTTGGTAAAGACTTTGATCCCTTTTTAAATATAGGCACTATGTTGGCCGTACGCCAATCCAGTGGTACTGTGTCACTCATTAAAAATTAGAAACAATGGCTTTGAAATTACAGAACTCAATTATTTTAGGATCCGTGAGTGGATTCCACCCGGTCCAGGTGCCTTTTTCACCTATTTTGTCTAAATATTTCTGGTCCATATCAATTTTGAGCCATAGTGGTTTATTTGGGGCTGTGTCAATATTACCCCCTTTATGGACATGAGCTTCCACAATCTCCTCTGTATACACAGAGCTGAAGAAGGTATTTAATATAATGGCCTTCTCTTTGTTCCCAGTCACCCACTATAGATTATTTTGTAAAGGGCCTACATTTTCAGACCTGACCTTTTTGCTATTGACATACTATTAATATATTATAAAGATTTTTTGCTGGTTTGTCCTGCTATCTTTTGCAATTTGTCCTTCATTTTTTATTTTTGCAGTCTTGATTTCCTTTTTACATATTCTGGTATATTCTTTGTAACATTTAAATGATGATAGTGTTCCTTCATTTTTATCATTTTTAAGAAGGCCTTTTCTTATTATTTATAGCTTTTTTAACTTTAGCCGCGAGCCACATAGGTCTTATTTTTAGTCTTTTAAACTTTTTGCCCATGGGCCTTTACTTTGAAGTTCACATACAGTCTTTTTGAAGAATTCCCATTTTTGTTCTGTATTCATGCCAATATTCCTTCCCAGTCCAAGTCTTGGAGAGCAGCCATCATCCTTGGAAAATTTGTTCTCTTTAAGTTAAGTGTTTTTATATTTCCAGTATGTGCTTGTTAATTACAGCTAATATTAAATTAAATGTCAAAGTTAAAACGGACGCATCGAGGTCACAGCAATGTGTACTCACCCAAGCAGCTGCTATGTTCCTTTAAAGATAGGTGGTCAGGGGGCGGTTCCGTTTAATCTGACTCTTTTAGGCCACTCCCATTATTAGATACAATCTAGTCATGCTCTCAGTGCTTAGCAGAACTTATTTTTCAACTGTATCCCAGATTGACCAATATTTTGTCATGCTGTATTGACTTTTTAGGTGTAAATCAGGAAAATTACTTGTTATGGTTATTGTCAGTGTTTTCATATTGTGCTTATACTGTTTCAATATAGATTGTCTTCATTTCTAATAGGCGATCTGTCATTTTCCAACTTGTCAGTAAAAAAATGAGCCGTCAGTACATTTTTCATGTTTTGTCAGTAAAAAACAAAAAAAAGCCGCAAGAGGTTGGCAACCCTGCTTCGGGGATGCGTAGAACCCACTGCACATGTGCAATGTAGCGTCCTCAGGAAGCCAGTGTCCTGATGATGCCACAAGGAAGATGGTGGTGAAGGACCTCACGTGTGGTGGCTTTTCAGTGGATGACAGCAGGACCGTGCTGGATCACGGGGTTGTCGAGTATGCAATTTCAGCTCAACCCAGCATATCAGGTACGGATACAGACAAGATACTGCAAGACTCAAGTCTACATTCACACCCTGTGAATTGGGTGACAGTGTGTACATGCAAGAATCCAGCGAGGACTGTCTGCATCTGCATGGCAATAACAGGCGCACAGCCACAATTAGCTATGAGAGCCGGCACCCTTTCATTGCTTTTTAAGATAATCACCAGGACCCGCACCCCGCTGGGGTTCTTGCATGTACATGCCATCCAGCCAATTCGCAGGTGTGAATGTGGCCTTACATGTTTCATGGCTAATCGTGTGTATTCAGAAGAGAAGTCTTACAGTTCTTTATGCATAAGCACAGACAGCTGTGACATACATAAAGGTCTTTCAGCTTCTTGTCTGTATCCAGTCTTAACACAATAAATAATATTAGCGGATGAAGCTGGTTTTGTACAGTCATCCACTATCGGCCTTTTGGATTAATGCTTTTGTATGGGTGTTCCAGGTCATTCATTCACTAAATAATGCAACCAGGTTCAGGAGAAAAAACATGAAGCTGTAGACTCACTTCCACCATCAATTGTTCTTAAATGAATCAGCTGGCATTCCTCTATTTAAATAAAACACTTGCTGGCCAAGCCAATTCTGACACTTCTCACATACTTGTAACAATCTTCATTTTTTGGGGGGAAAATACCCCCGACATTATATATTTTCTGAAATCAAAGGCCCTGGAGAAAAAAAAATGGTGGAAGTAAAAGTGATTGGACGATGTATAGTATAGCCACAATTACTTTTACATTAAAGCACATCACTGGCTCTAAAACGGCTGTCAAGGTTCTCTGTTTCTTTTTAATAAAATAATGTGTCTGTATTTCATTGCCTGGCCACTAAAATTCAGCTTTCAGTGCTGTCGCCCTTTGAATGACAATTGCACGCCCATATGAAATTTTCATATTTTTTTGAGACAGATAGGGGTTTCTTTTGGTGGTATTTAATCACCACTGGGTTTTTTATTTTTTGCTAAACAAACAAAAAAAAGACTGAAAATTTTGAAAAAATAAAACAACCTTTTTCTTCATTTCTGTTATAAAATTTAGCAAACAAGTAATTTTTCTTCTTCACTGAGGTGCGCTGACGAGGCTGCATTGATGGGCCCTGATAATCAGTGTAAATTTCCCATGTCACAGGAAAGCCAGTTATCGGCTTTCCTCTACTATTATAGTGACAGCGCTGAGGAAAGGAAATGCTGATAACCAGCATTTTTTTTACATGGGATCAGCTGTGATTGGACACAGCTAATCACATGGTAAAGACCCAATGCCATTGGCTCTTTACCCTGATTTGTGATGCACTGTGTCCAAGGTACACGGCTCACCACCGATCACTACATTGTGTGTCCCAACCAGGAGGATGTCATGACATCCAGCCAGAAAGGAGGAGCATGTTCTGACCGGCTGCCAATCTGCTATAGGCTAGGCGGGAACTGGTTAAAGGCTAAGTTCTCCTTTTGGAACATGCTACATCCATATTTAGTGTGAAACATGTAACATATTCCAGCTCTTGCCGCCAGTTCCCCGATCCTCCCCCCTCGTTGTGTGACAGCAGGCGGGGGGATCTTCTCCCCCTACCCACTGTTACATTTTAAAAACAGAGGGCCCCCCTGACACGGCCATGTCATTCATTCACAGTTTCCTGTGATTAGATGAACCACAATTACTGTCAGCCACCAGTAGCTACACCAGTAGTAACCACAATTACTGACAGCTTGTAGTTCTCAGTAAACTGCAAGGGTGCTGATGAGCGCTCTAGTAATTCATTCACTAGCCCTACAGCTTTCAAACAGACAGCCCGTATGCAGGTATGGGCTAAAAGCTGCAGGGCTTGCCTGCAGAAGCTTAATGTTACCCCCTGATACACTGATTACAGATTCAATGCATTGAAGGCTCCTGCAGGAAAAAAGAATAAATGAACATTGTTCTTCCTGCAAAAATATGTGCATTTAATATTTGTTGAAAGGTGAGCTTATCCTTTAAGTTCATTTGCATATATCCAGATCATTAAAAGAATAATTTATAAAAAAAAAAAAAAAATTATATTAAATTATGTGTGTTCTCCTGATCAGTCATGCACTTGCCTTAAAAGGCATGAAAACATAAAAGAGGAAGACCCCTTTCACACTAAGGGCGCTTTACAGGCGCTACAGTGCTAAAAATAGCACCTGCATAGCACCTATAAAGCGCCTCTCCTGTCTCTCCAGTGTGAAAGCTGGAGGGCTTTCACATTGGAGCGGTGCGCTGGCAGGAAGCTAAAAAAAGTCCTGCAAGCCGCATCTTTGGAGCGGTGAAGGAGCAGTGTATACACTGCTCCTTTACCGCTTCTGCCGATTGAAATGAATGGGCACCGCTGCAGAACCGCCGGCAAAGCGTCGCTGCAGCGGTAAACCAGCACGCACCGGACCCCTGCTGTACTCTGGAGGCGGTTTATATGTGAACCCGAGCTTAAGATGTTTCTACAACTTGATTGTGGCAAATTCAGTTGATTGGACATGATTTGGAAAGGCACACACCTGTCTAGATAAGGTCCCACGGTTAACAGTGCATGTCAGAGCACAAAACAAGCCATGAAGTCCAAGGAATTGTCTTTAGACCTCAGAGACAGGATTGTATTGAGGCACAGATATGGGGAAGGGTACAGAAAAATTTCTGCAGCATTGAAGGTCCTAATGAGCACAGTGGCCTCCATCATTCATAAATGGAAGAACTTTGGAACCAGCAGGACTCTTTCTAGACTGGCCAAACTGAGGGATCAGGGGAGAAGAGCCTTAGTCAGGGAGGTGACCAAGAACCTGATGGTCACTCTGACAGAGCTCCAGTGTTTTTCCCTGTGGAGAGAGGAGAACCTTCCAGAAGAACAACCATCTCTGCAGCACTCCACCAATCAGGCCTGTATGGTAGAGTGGCCAGGTGGAAGCCACTCCTAAGTAAAAGGCGCATGACAGCCCGCTGGAGTTTTCCAAAAGGCACCTAAAGGATGAAACAAAGATTGGACTCCTTGGCCTGAATGGCAAGTGTCATGTCTGGAAGAAACCAGGCACAGCTCATTACCTGGCCAATACCATCCCTACAGTGAAGCATGGTAGTGGCAGCATAAGTGGGGATGTTTTTCATCAGCAGGAACTGGAAGACTAGTCAGGATTGAGGGGAAGATGAATGCAGCAATGTACACAGACATCCTTGATGAAAACCTGCACCAGAGCACTCTGGATCTCAGACTGGGGTGAAGGTTCATCTTCCAACAGGACAACGACCCTAAGCACACAGCCAAGATAACAAAGCAGCGGCTATGAGACAAGATGACAAGCTCTGAGATTTGTCCCTTAATAGTACTTGGGGCCGAAAGATGAGACTTGATTGCAGAAATGTCAGGATTCAGTCTATAGTATTTCTGGGAATTACATTTTCTTTCATCACAAAGTCAAGCCTTTCATGTGCTATGGTAGACTTCATAGCGTTTAAGAGTGTGGGAAATATCTAATCTGAGTGACTGTTTCCCAAGCCAGCAACCAGAGTGGTAAACTGGTCCTTGAGATAGGAGATCCAGTTGACTGGAAGAGACCAAAGGGTATCTGCCAGATGTGTTTTCCAAGTCTAAATACCACATCCCCTAGTTTGCTGCAATGAGCATTACCGGAATGCCCTTCATCTCAAGTAGACGAGGAAGGAGTTTCAAAGGAGGAAAGGTATACATCAGGGTGTACTGATCCATTGGAGTCACCAGGGCATCCGCTGTTTCAGCTAATGGATCTCTGCACCTGGATAGCGTTGGGTGTTGAAAATGGAGGCCAGGCAGTCCACATCCAGCATCTCCCACCTGTGACACAGGTCATGAAAACATTCTCCAACTGTATGGACCATTCCAGGAGCTATCGGCCAAAGTAGTCTGCCTGTCAAAGGTTTATGCCTAGAATATCTGGCAAGGCTGGAAATTGAAATTCTGCCCATGCCAGAATTCTTTCTACCCCACTTTCTGTAGCAAGGCTTCTGTTTCCTTCCTGGAGGATTATGTAGACCACTGCTATGGCATTGTCTGACTAGATCTTGATCAGATCACCCACCAGTCCGGACATACAGCACTGCAGGGAGAACCAAATCACTCGGTGTGCCAGAATGTTGGATCAGGGGACAAGATTCCTCTGGCATCATAGTCCTGTGCACCAACAAGGTGTCTAGGCCTCCTCCACAGCCCATAAGGCGTGCATCCATTGTGATGACCTTCTAAAACATTGGAAGGTAGGATTTTCCCAACTCCAGAACTGGATCTCTGAGCTTCTAGGTCAGAGATAACCTGGTCTTTAAAGGATAAGTTCACCTTTTAACAAAAAAAATAAATAAATGCACATTTTTTGGCAGGTAAAAAATTGTGTATTTTTTATTTTTTGTTGTAGGAGTCTGTAAAGTATTGCACCAGTGATCAGGAGATCGCTGGTGCCATGCAGGTCTCCTGCAGGCTGTCGGTGTATATATGTGCGCCCATACAGGCAAGTAGATACAATCCAACAGGAAGAGAGGATGAACTGCCACAGCGCTCCACAGCACAGTGGTAGTTCATTAAAAACTACAAGCGGACAGCCGCAAAGGCTGCCGGACCTTGTAGTTTTCCATTCACAGAACACTGCAAGTAAGTGACATGGGCGGAGCCCCGCTCAGCCACGTTTTTAAAAAAAATAGTGACAGTTAGCGGGAGAGAGAAGATCCCCGCTATCGGTCAAATCGGGGGGAGCAGAACGCTCATTCAACGCTAATGCTCATGCTCAACAGCTCCTGGACTGTAGACTTCAAAAATGTAAGCAGAGTGTTAAGTTTTTCTTGGCGGAAAAAAATCTGAACCCTCTCAAACAAAACACAGAATGTAACCCCACTTCAAAGCCACAGTGTAAATGACGTGCACTCAGTGGGCCCAAATATCTCTCCTTTACACCTCCGCAAATAGCTCCAAACTCACACACAAGCTTAGTTGGGAACGAGATCTGGGGGAATTTTATAGATATCATAGAATGGAACAAAATCTGGTTGGCAGCAGCAAAGTGCTCGAATGTTATTTTGGCCACAGAAAACTTCCACAAGGTATTATTCCAGTGGTACATGACTACAGTTGCGTGGCCAAATTCACACCCACTGCCTCTCAGTTTGCTTTTGAAGGATGTAGGGCACACTCCACCACATCTGCTAGCAGTGGCCAGGGGGTCCAAAAGTTATGGATACAGGTATACAACACATTCAAAACGGTCTTAAAAGAATTGGTTTGGAACCCTTGGGAAGCCTTACGCAACAGGTCAACATCTGACCCCACCACTAATGAAAGAAAACTAGCAACCTTTAGCTATGGTTTGGCATGTAGCTAGGCACCATGATCCACAAGAAACTCACTTTTATGTTGAACAATATTCACTGTTTTCGCTGCATCCCGTGGAGTCCTTTTTGCCCACCTTGTCCACCCTACACCTCTGCACCCTCTTCTGCACCGATGGGGAGAAGAACCAGCGCTGCACGTGCCTCCAACACTACATTAATCGGCCCGAAAGATGTGGCCTCCCGACCCGCAGACTCTCCTGAAGCCCCGGCCTCGAGTTTGGAGCTCCTCCCACCCCTGCTATCAGGTGAGGGGGACCTGTTCCTCGATGCTGACAGTCTGGCAGAGGGATCTTTGCCACTGCAGCCTCCCCCACTGAGAGACGCTGAGCGGCTGGGACGCTTTAAATCCATGCGGCAGACAGAGTTGTCTGCAGCAACCACCAAACTTTCAACCCACCTCACAAAGGAGATCCGTGAGCTGGGGAGCCGCACAAATGATTTAGAAGGCAAGATGGATCCAGCCATCACAGTTATAGAAAACCATGAGCAAGATCTGTCCAACCTTAAAAAAGAGCTGACATCAACCCTGCTGAGGCTTGAGAACTTTGAAAATCGTGCTCACCGTGAGAACCTCCGCTTGTGGGGTATCCCCGAGATCATCACAGATCTCACCTCTACCGCGACTACGCCATTTCAGGAATTGGTGCCTGCCATTCCTATTGACCACCTTGAGTTCGATCGCATCCATCAGGCCCTAGGGCCAAAGAGGCAGGAGGGTCCCCCAAAGGATATCATCATCAAGTTTACGTACTATCGCACAAAACCCTCCTGATGGCGGCCAGAAACAAACAGGAGCTGTGCTCCAAGGACACCGCTACCAGCTTTTCTCTGACCTTTCCCAGATTACTCTCCAGAAGTGGCGACAGATGAAGCCATTTACTACAGCCCTGCTGAACAACCACATTAAGTACGCCTGGGGCTTTCCTTTTCAGCTGTCTTTTGACTTCAAGAACAAGAGCTACTCTGTCGGCACCCCTGAAGAGGCCCAGATGACGCTTGAAGCCTTACATCTTCTTCCCCCTGGAGGTACTGGCCCTGTCTCTCAATGGGCCCCAAGTCAGCTTAGCCACCTTTGGGAGAAATCTTCTTCCCGCAAGAGATCTCACCACCACTCCCCTTCCCATCCTGGTCCCTCGAGCTCCTCTCCGGGCTGAAAGTCCTACTGGAATGTCCTCCTGGTTTCTGCTTTGGAGTTTGACTTCCTGATCCTGCCATCTCTCCTCGTGAGTCTGGCTGTGTGGCCATCTTCCTATTAACCTGTTGTTATTGGGTTCCCCCCTCCACTTTGTTGTTGTGGTTTTTTTTATATCCTGTATGACTTTTCAGCGATATGTGTTACATCTCCTTAAGACTCCTCCTGAGTGACTGTGTGGACTTACTCAGTACCCTGAGGAGCATCTTACCCTTACCAAAGATGTCTAGTCTGTAACCGGCTGTGCCTATTGCGCTGGAAATGGTGCCCCAAGCAAGTTCCTGTTGAACGCCCTAACCCTCTTTTTTTTACCCATAGATCCCTGTGGAACTTCTTATAGTGTCCCCAATTGTGCCTATAGGTCCCTACCTTAGCTGGAGGTTTTCTCCTCTTAGTTTCATGGCACTATTGTTGACTCCCGTTTTACATGGCTTCCCCCGGAGGTATGGGTTAATGACATAGAGATTAATGTATTATTGTTCACTGGGTATTTGTGATTGATTTGCTGAGCCACTGTTCTCTATGTTTGTGCCATCCTAGATTGACCCTTGGGACAGCCTCCTTGCCTAAGTCGGACCCTTTCGTGCTGCCGGTGGTGTGAAGGCCTGCCCTGCTCTCTATATGCTATTTTTTATACATTATGCTTTATTATACCTGCCTTTATGGTCTCTAGGGTCCTGCAGTGGACCTCGGGGGGGGGGGGATGGATTCTGGGATCCTGCAACTTCTCCATACCCTTTTCCCTTATCCTCATGGGAGCTATAGTATGTGTTAAGTTTGCAGCCATGTGTCCGGTGGGGGAGTTACCCCCCTGGACATCCCTTACTGTTGGGATGTATTCCACCTGTTTGGTGATCCCTTCTTGTGGCTACTATATGTTTTTCTCTCTCCAGTCTTCTCTTCCTTTTCTTCCCTTTTCTTTCTCCCACCTTTTTTCTGCTCTCTCCTTGGGTCCCGGGGCCTGTCAGGAAGCCAGCCAATCACCACCTAGAGAATCTGTCAAACCTTTCTCTGTTGACCAGCACTTTCACTCCTCCACACTATGGCCATACCTCAGGTGAAAATCCACTCACAAAACATCCATGGCTTTAATTCGCCCATCAAGCGATCCAAAGTGTTCCACCATCTTAAATCTCAACGGGTGGATATAATATGCCTACAGGAGACCAGGTTCGCTTAGTTCTCCAATCCTAGGTTCTTCTCCCCACATTACCCTCAGTTTTATACTGCCTCGGCCACTGAAAAGCAGAGGTGTCTTGATCGCATTCAAACGCAACCTTCCTTTCAATTGCGCATTGGAGCGGCTGATCATACGAGCCGCTATCTACTCTTGCAGGGAACATTATGGGACCAAGAGATAACAATTGTCTCCTACTATGCACCTAACCGGTTTTAGCACAAGTTCTTCTCCCATCTCTGTAAGGTAGTCTCTCAGCACCAGAAGGGCCTACTCTTTTTTATGGGTGACTCCAACATCACCCTCAACTCGACCTTAAACAGATGATATGCTCAGGGGTCTACCCCCTCTCACGACTCCTCCCACAAGGCTCAGATGTGTGCAGTCCTGCAAACTTTTGGTTTAATAGAGGTCTGGAGGGAGCTCCATTCTACAGACCGTGACTTTACCTATTACTCCATCCCCCATGACAGCTTTTGCAGGATTGACAACGTTTTCAGGTACATCACCTTCCACTAGTTCGTAAGATCTCTATTCTTTCCTCACCATGGTCTGATCATGACCCCTTGGTTTTTCTTGTTTCTCTCTCTGGCCCTACTAAGCAACATTTTTTATGGCAAATTAATGAGTCCCTATTGTCCACCCAGGCTGCGAATCTACAAATCCAATCCTTCATACAAACGTATTTTGCTGACAATATCAGCTGTGTCCCTGTGGGAAACCCATAAGGCTACAGTTCGGGGTCATATCATTCAACTTGCTTCAACGCGTAAACGAGACAGAGAGCATCGCATCACAGAATTACAGTCTCTTCTGACGGCCGCTAATGCACTTTGGAAGGCACATCCCACTGCTACACATAGAAAAGCTTGCGACACCCTGGCGACAGAGCTTGATCTTCTCTCCACCTCCCGAGCTGAAAAGGCCCTATATCATTCTAAGCACAGGTAAAATACCTGTGCAGATAAACCAGGTCCTATGCAATCTGGTGGGAAAACCGTATAAGCCTGTTTGACTCCGGAGGAGAACTGGGGGTCTTACCTCTAATCCTGAGCAAATCCTATCTAGATTCTCTGAGTTCCTTTCCTCACTTTATACTAAACCAGGTCCATTTCCCTTACAGCAAGCGGAACAATTCTTCCGGGACCTAAACCTTCCTTCGCTTCCTGGTGGCGCACATGAAGCTCCTAACGCAAGCATCTCACAAGCTGAAGTTCTCTGGGCAATCAAGTCCCTGAAGCCCTCTAATGCTCCGGGCCCAGACGGATTCTCCGGTCTTTACTATAAGACGTTCCCTGAGTTGTTAGCGCCTCACCTTGCTAACTACTTCAACGCTCTCAAGTGATCTGACTGATATCACTTCTGAATGAGGACTTGAAGATCCTAGGTAGAATCCTGAGTGCCCGCATTAATCAATATATAGGCCACCTGATTCATAGGGATCAGCTGGGTTTCGTCCCAGGGAGGGAGGCAGGCTGGCAACAATGTCCGCAAGGTGTTTCTTCTTTTTCATCTTATGCAGCATTGGAAAATCCCGGACTTCCTTCTTTCCTTAGATATTTATAAAGCCTTAGACACCTTACAGTGGGAATACCTGCAATTTGTGCTCTCTCTGGGTCTTGGGGAAGCCTGGATTCAGGCTTTATACTCGGCCCCTACAGCTACAGTCAAATACGCAGGGTACTTTTCAGCACCCTTCTCTATTCATAGGGGCACGAGGCAGGGGTGCCCCCTTTCCCCAGCTTTGTTGCTTTTGACTTTGGAACCCTTAGCACTCGCACTTCGCACAGACCGGAACGTGACTGGAATCCCCTATGCAGGCCATGAGTTCAAGTTAAGCCTCTTTGCTGACAACGCTCTTCTGACCTTGACTAATCCCCTTACTACCCTCCCTAACTTGTTGCTCCTCTTGACACATTTCTCGTCCATTTTGGGCCTCCGTAAATCTGTAGCTCTAAATGTCTCCCTAGACCCCGATATGGTCGCACGCCTGCAGTCCCACTTCCCTTTTCATTGGTCAACCACATACATTGAATATCTGGGAGTCCGCTGACTCCCACTTCATCCCCTGGATCGGGGTTAGATTGTGACTGAGATGAGCAGACGTGCTTGAGTGAGTGCTCCGCTCCCTCCAAGAACCCTGGGCACAGACCGCGAATGGAGCAGCTGACCAGCCGACCATGACGACACGCAGACAGGCCGCACTACAGCCAGCTGGAGGACGGAGCTCAGCGGAAGGAATCCGAGCCTATCTTTCCCCGTGTTACATCCAGGCAGCAGGTCGAGGTCTCATGGAGTATGGTAGGGGATCTCCGGTAGCAGGACGGGGGAGCAAAACCCCTGAGCAAGGCAGTCCAGGACCCAGGCAGAGTCCGCTGAGGTTGAGAGAGGACACCAGGGTCTCGGAACGGGGTCACTCAGTGCCTAGTGGAGTAGTCCCACGAATGGATAATGGGCTTTGAGATACAGTACCCACAAATAGACAAAGCCTGTTGGGACAGGAATATGACAACGCTGAGGCAGACGGGGGGATACTAGAGGCTCCACCCTGTACAGAGGCTATGTTAGCAACAGGTAGAGCTGTCCTAGTTTTGGATGGGGGCCTCTCGGCTACGCAAGTCAAACAAACAAACCGTCCGGTAATAGCTCTGGCTCTAGTCCACAGGGGATACCTTAGACCCCACAGGCAATTCGTCTTAATCCATCAGATGGGGACAGGAGGCCCCCTGGGAGTAAAGGGACATTTGGAAGATACAGAGACGGACATTAGGGAACTGTTGAGAGCACTTCCTACCAAAGCTGACATTCAACAATTATTAAGTGCCGTGGAGCAGTCATGCCTGCAAGCGGTGGAGGGCTTGAGGGAGGACACAATGACACAGGGTAGAAAGTCTGGAGAATGGCCATGAGGCGATGGTACATGTAATGGCGGACGCTCAAGATGCCATTAAAAACCATGAGGATGTACTAAACTCCTATAGAGATCAGTTGGACGACTACGAGAACAGGGACAGACGACAGAACATCCGTATAAAGGGAATACCTGAGACAATCCAGATGCCCGAACTGGCCCTAACCGTTCAAAAAATATTCCGCCAGATTATGGGGGACTCTGCACCAGAAATAATAGAGATAGATCGGGCACATCGGACTCCACTGTACAACATACAGAATATGGAGAAACCCAGAGACGTTATTTGTAGAGTGCATAAATATGCAGTTAAAGAGAATATTATGAGGATGGCCCGTAGTAAATCCAAAATTGTTTTTGATGGTATAAATTTAGCACTGTATCTCCAGATATATCCCGTCAGACTCTTTATCAACACCGACTGGTCAGACCCGTGTTAGAAGCCCTGCGTTCAGTGGAAGTTAAATACCGTTGGGGGTTTCCATTTAGTTTGACGGCTTTGAGAAATAGTAAAACAACAACCCTTCTTACTAAAGATGACCTAGAGTCATTCATGGAAATATTGGACCTCCCCTTGGTGGATTTCATAGACTGGAGAACAAGTAATTTAGGGCCCTCTCTACAACGGCCTGAGCAATGGCAAGAAGTACCTGTAAAAAGCCAACACAGAACTCGCTCAGGAAGGCATAGACAGACCCCTACAGAGCCCATCTAGAGGACTGGACGAAGAAATCCCCCCTACCCTTTTTTTTCCATCCTCTTTTTTTTTTCTTTTTTTTGAAAGGACTGGAAAGGGACAACATTTATTTAAATCTGATGGTTTTGGAGATCAAAGACACAACCATGGGGTTTGCTTTTTTCTCTTCCTCCCCTTTTTTTTTTTTTTTTTTTTGGGAAGGGGAGTATATTTATCTAAATTGAGATCATGGGGGTTATATGTATAGTTGTAAGCAAAATGGAAAAGGTATAGGTTTATGTGAAGGGGGCAGGGGGTGTCTCCCCCACTTTTTTAGGGGGGGGGGGGCGCCCCAATGCTCTCTTTTCTACTTGGGTTTTTTTTTTTTTTTTGGTGGGCCTATGGAAGAAATGAATAGATAAAGTTAGACAGAGTCAGCCACTAAGGAGGGGTTTTAAGGATAATAATGCCTGGGGAAGAGGGAGGTAGTTAGTAACTAAATGTATGGGGATCATTTTTTGGTTAATAGGTTGGTCCCGAATGAAAGGACTAGTTAATCTGCTATTAGCGGGGGGGGGGGAAGAGGTCTGGGCTCAGGATGCTTATACCTGCACAGACCTCTCTCCCGATTAGTTGATATACTCCAGGGTGGAGTATTAGGGTATGGTGTTGGTGTTTTTTGTTCCTTTTTTTTTGTTGCTGTTTTTGGTGTGTTTTTATGAGTTTTTTGTTTTTGAGTTTCTAGGATCAGTTGTAGAGAATAACTGGAGGCAAAGGTGCCCTGGGCATGGTATCCTGGGTACTGTATGGAGGCGGTGGCAGATATTTTAGGAGATGGCTCCTTTTACAAGAGACACATTTCACGGGGGGGGGGGGGGGGGGGGGGGGGGTCCATACCTAGTATGTCTCAATATGTATTCAATCAATGGTACCATGCAGTGTCACCCATTGCAAGGGCAAGGGGGGTTACAAACACCTTCAGGAAATCATGCCCATGGAAACTGGAGGCTCTGCTGCAGATAGATCCAGAGGGAAGTTTTTTATTTGTTAAAAGGTAAGCTACATAGCCAATGTTATACATTCGCCTTGATTTATGCACCTAATGAGGGGACAGTTCATTTTCTTGCTAAAACTTTAAGGATGCTGGAAAAATGTAGGGATGGGTGCCTGATTTTGGGCGGGGACTTTAACCTTACATTAGATCCAAGTGTGGATACATCAACAGGTAGAACTTCACTGTCCTTCAGAGCCTTAAAGCATATAAAGCAACTTCTACGCTCTCAACATCTGATAGATAGCTGGAGAGCAACACATACAGGAGTAAAAGATTATAGTTACTACTCTAAAACACACGGCATGTACTCCTGTCTTGATTTGTTCCTGGTAGACCAACTCTATTTGGAGAAGGTTCATAATTGTACAATCAAATCTATAACCATTTCAGACCATGCCCCTGTAACCCTGACCCTTTATCCGATTCAGGCAGGGCATTTAGAGCGGACATGGCGGCTGAATGAATCATTACTAGATAATAAAAAATATAGTAGAGGAACTACTCCTTAAGATAAGGGCATACTTTGAAATAAATCAGGTGGGAGGAAGGTGTCAGAACAAGCCCACAAAACAGTTATCAGAGGAGAATTGATAGCGTATGGCTCTTATATTAAAAAAGAAAGAAAGAAATAAGGGACCTACTGGAGAAAATTAGTGAATTGGAGACTAAACATAAAAAAAGCCTTGACCCCCACAGACATTCAACATTTAGAGAACTTGCAATCCGACCTTGCACAGTGCTTGGATCGCAGAGTTAAAAATAAAATCAGGTACTTTGTGAAACGGTCTTACGAACAGGGGAACAAATGTGGGCAGTTACTGGCCAGACAACTTAAAAAGCAACAGGAATCTAGGCATGTCCATAACTTATTAGTACAAGACAAAAAGATAGTTGAAACTCAGGGTATAGCGACAGAATTTCACAGATTCTATGAGGCACTATATAATATTCAAACACCTGACCCACCGCGTTCAATGGATATGGAGAGAAGATGCGAGAATATATCAAAGACGCTTCAATGCCCACATTACCCGATAGGGTCATAGAGGAAATAGAACGCCCAATTATGGTAGAAGAGCTAAGTAGAGTGATAGCAGCCTTGCCAGCAGGTAAAAGTCCAGGGCCGGAGGGCCTGACAAATGTATATTATAAAAAATTTATTTTAGCGTTAGCGCTACCATTATGTAACTATTTCAACTCAATGAATGCAAACAATTTATTACCTCCAGAAGCCCTATTGGCATATATTACGGTACTTCTGAAAGGGGGGGGGGAAGGACCCCCAATATTGTGCAAATTATAGGCCAATCTCTTTACTCAACTCTGACACTAAACTCCTAGATCCTGGCCCTGCGAATTCAAGAACAATACAATCCGGGTGCTTCATGTTCTTCACTGGATGCAGCACGGCCCTGATAAAGCCCCAAGGATCGTACTATCAATGGACGCCGAAAAGGCATTTGATAGGGTGAACTGGGGCTTTATGATTGAAGTGTTGAGGGACGTGGGCCTGGGTGAACGTATGATGGGATGGGTAATGGCCTTGTATACGGGCCCAAGAGGAAGAGTCAAGGTGAATGGTACACTATCAAAGTACCTCAATATACGAAATGGTACGAAGCAGAGGTGTCCCTTATCTCTGTTAATATTTGCCTTGATACTAGAGCCCTTCCTCTGTAGGATTAGAAGAAATAGAGAGATAATTGGGACATGTATTGGATCTGATGAGCATAAAGTATCAGCCTACGCTGATGATCTACTCTTCTATCTCTCTGCCCCACAGACATCTTTACCAGCACACATGTTGGAAGTACGTAGATTTGGTACCCTATCCAACTTCAAAATTAATTTTGAAAAATCTGTTCCTCTACCTACCCATGTCCCTTCAATACTGTCAAGGTCATTGCAACATTCATATCCGTTTATTTGGAATAAAGATTCCCGGGTATATTTGGGCGTACATATTAGTGCGGATCAAAAATTGTTATACGATCTCAATTATGGCTCCGTTGACAGGGATAATAGGGGATATGAGGAAATGGAAGGGCCAGTACTTGACATGGTTTGGAAGAGTAAGCGCTATAAAAATGAGCATATTACCCAGAATAATTTATATACTACACACAGTACCGATTAGATTACTGGAGACTTTTTTTTAAACATGTACGGAAGTCTTTTGTGGCATTTGTGTGGAATGATAAACGGCCAAGGTTGGCCTATGACATCTTGCGCAGAAGTAAAGTAGAAGGGGGAATGGGATTACCCGATATATCATTTTACTATAGGGCTATGTCTCTAGTTCGAATTTTGAATTGGTGTCATGACTCTCACAATAAATTATGGGTTCCATTAGAAAAGATAATGGCAGGGAGGAATTTAGCGGGTGCCCCTTGGATCCCGAGTACATTAAGAGGGCTCTCAAAGTGGACATCACCTCTGACTCCTTGAATTCCTTGTCAGTATGGGACAAATTGAACAAAACTGGTAAATATGCCCCTCAGATGTCTCCTCTGGCTCCATTGGAAGGATTCCTTTGGTTCCCTCCGGGGGAGGAGACCGGATATCTGGGGGGCATGGGGCCAGGATGGGGATAGCACGTGTGGCAAGTATGCCCCGCATGGAGCTCTGTCAACTTTACCGGAGTTGGTGTCAAGCTTAGGGAATATACCAATAGCGGAATGGAAATACCATCAAATAGAGTGTTTTTTTTAATAAAATAAAACTGCTATTAAGATCGTCAAATTCACTCACAACATTTGAAAAGCAGTGTGTGCGAATGACAGATGCTAGACATCTGCTGTCACGAATGTATAGACTGATCCTTAGTGGGCAAGATGTAACAGTTCCCTAATTTGTTAGAGAATGGGAGAGGGAACTAGACCAGACATTGACAAACACAAAAATTTAAAAAAATGATTAAATCAACGTACTCTATGTGCCGGTTCACACTGCTGCGCTGCAAATTTGTTTTGTTTTTTTGTCCTGTGTGAGGTGCGATTTTACCGCGAATTTCAGGAGTTGGTCATAGCTGCGATTGATGTTCTAGCCAATGGAATCATAATGGAAAAAGAAAAAAGGTGTTAACTTCCTGTGTATTTACTGGTTTTTGTGGAGAGTAGGGTGGTGGAATTCGCACATATCTGAACCAACAATGCGATTCCAGAATGATTTACATTGATGTCTATGGAGGCTAAATTCGCAACGCAACGCAGTAAACTCGCACAAGACCCTTTTTTTTATCGCATCACATTCGTAGGGGAATCGCAACGCATGTATGTGAACGACGGTCATTGAAAACAATGACTTTATGGATGACATGCGAATTTAGAATGTTCTTGACGCATCAAATTCGTCATGAACTCGCATCAGTGTGAACCGGCACTATAAGTTCACATGTGCAGGAAATGGCATATAAATTCATGACAAGATGGTACAGGACTCCAGTTAAATTATCACAGATGTACCTAGTAGTAGATGCTTGGTGCTGGAGAGGCTGTGGACAGAAAGGCACATTTCTCCATTTGTGGTGGACGTGCCCAGTGGTTGAACCATTCTGGAGGGCAATCGCACCATGGATTGAGAAACTGACTCCCAGACCCATGGAATTTACACCTTTACATTTCTTATTTCATGGGACACCTGGCTCTATTAAAGCCTATAGGAAAAGCATTACGCTGCATCTGTTGAACGCAGCTAAATTGCTAATACCAAGACTGTGGAGGCAGACCCGCTGCCCCACCTTGTTGGAATGGAAGAAGGAGGTTAACTTAATAATGGAAGCCAACAAGGAAATTTGAAAAGATATGGACAGGTTGGGTAGAGTATACCCCCGAGATAAGTTAGGAGGGAAGTACCATGAAGTGGGTGGGTATAAGGATCAGCGCAGTGTCCAGGGCCTTTGTGTAAAGTCTAGTAAGTTGATATAGAAGTGAAATCTTGCATACTGACCCTATTTATTTATTATTTATTTAGAGAAAAATAATTGTTTTTTCTTCCCTTCTCTCTCGACTTCTTTTCCCTCCTTACCCCACCCGGCCTTTTCCATCGGCCCTGGGTTGTCGGGGGGTGGGAGCTCGGATATTGGAGCTCATATATGGAGATAGGAAATAATGATGAAGACCCTATTTTAGTGAGTGGGGGGTGGGGTGGACAGACAAGAATGAGAAGTGGAAGTAAAGACACAGTGGTTGGGAGATGGGGGCCCCGAGGGGGAACATTGGGTGGTGGTGTGGCCATTGTTGGTCCTATATAAAAAAAAAAAATCTTTTTTTTTTGCTCTATTTGTTTTCACAAGGCTGAATGACTAGGGGGTTATGAGCAGCCCCCTACACCCCTTTTTTTCTTTCTTTAGTATGGCCAATAATGGCCTCCTACATTTTTACTTTTTATATATAGTGTGGCCTACATGAGTTGTTTTGGTGATAATATGGCCAATTATGGCCTCTTACACAATTTTATTAAGATTTTTTTTTTTTTATAGTATGGCCAATAATGGCCTCTTACATTGGTGTTTTAGTGTTATTGGTTTGTCACAAAGTTTTTTGTTTTTTTTTTGTGGTAGGGAATGGAGAGCACTGGAAAATGATAAATCTATTCACATAAGGGGATAGGGGGATATGGTAGAATGAAGGGTAATCCTCAGGGAAAGTAGGGTGTAATCGATTGTACTCCATATAAATAGAGTGTAGGGAGGGAGAGAGTTGAGGAGGGAGGTAACTCTCTTTTTTCTTTTTTTTGGGTTAAGGTGGAGAGATATACATGTTAGTTTGTGGAATGAAATGTATTGTAACTGTACAGCTTTTATTTAGTACATATTGGAATTATAAAGTTATATAATAATGAATTGATATGCTGTATACTAAAGGAAAATAAAAGAAAAAATTGTAATAATAAAAAAAAAATTACTATCCCCTGCTTAGATCCATGACCACTCTTCTGCAGACATGGCAATTTCCACACCTGTCCTGGTTGGGTCGAATCCACTCTATAAAGATGACGGTCTTACTAAAATTCCTGTACTTTTTCCACACCCTACTAGTATGGGTCCCTCCACATTTTCTCTGCCTACTCCAGAGCAGGATCATGCGCTTTATCTGGGTTAATAAACGCCCTAGAATTTCTAAGGCTACCCTTTTTATAGATTGCAAGGAGGTTTGGGAGTTCCCCATGGCGCCAAGTACTATCTGGCAGCTCAGATCTCCCAATTATCACTACTCTATGCTTCCTCTAATGTTCCTCTATGGGTGCTTCTGGAGCACCCCAATTGTGCCCCTCTTGCTATGCAAGCGCTTCTTTGGCTTCCCCAGAAACTTCGGCCAAAGTCATAGATCCCTCTCATGCTACATAGCTTAAAGTTGTGGGACTCAGTAAGATATTAGAGCTCCCTTATGTCCCCCTTCCTGCTGCCTATTACTAATAACCCATTGTCGCCCCCCCCCTCCCGGTCTCGACCAGCCTCAGGCGTTCGCGTGGTGGACCTCACCGGGGCCTTACCCAGGTACGCCATCTGTTGACTACACGTACTCCACCGACGTGGTCTGCATTCTTTTGTTTTCTTCAGATCCAACACTGGATAACTACGCTCCGACCTACCTCCTCCTACCCATTCCAGACATCTGCTTTCCAACATATATGTCTACATGCCCCGGGTTCCCCAGGCCTCATCTCCACCCTCTACGCATCTCTGAATGGTCGATCATCTCTCACCTCAATCTCCTATGTGTCCCAGTGGGAACGGGATTTGGGACGTGGGATCGATCCGGCGGACTGGAGCAAGGCCTGGTCTTCTGTAGCTAAATATCCCTTTAATACTGTTTATAGCGGCCAAAAGGACGCTCGCTCAAGCATGGAAAAAATCCACAGTCCCCTTTCAGGAAGTAAAAAACCTCTTGACGTCTATGATGGTCAATGAACAAATGTCTAGTATACTCAAAAGACACACATGCCAAGTTTGGGAGCCATGACTGGCATATGCCTTCCCCGAACTCCCTCTGGCTAGTATGGATCGGCTCTGACGGGGACCCGGGATCACCCAGGAAACCATTCTCCTCGCTTTTCCCCCTAGCCCTCTTTTCCTTATTCTCCCCCTCTCTTTCTTATTTATCTCTGTTTTCCTTCTCTTACCAGGGCTCTTAGCCCTTTTAGATTGCTAACAGATGCCCAAGACAATCTTAATGAAGATTTAATGCATTTTTGTCCTGGTTACTCCTGCACTTATGGGGGGTTACCCCAAATTATGTATGTTGCACTCAAGATTTCTGTGACTATTTAAATAGGAGGCTGTCCTCCTCTGTTTATGTTGTATTTTTTTTTTCTTTGTCTCTTATGCACCAGTTCTAGCCCCTGCGTGGGCAATCTAGGTGCCCTTGACATTGTTGTATGTTTAACACTATTTTTGCAATAAAAACTTATTGAACCAGAATATTATTCACCCTAAAGTTTTAATATAGTCACCTTGGTTTGATTACACCTGCAACCCTATCCTTAACATAGTTGGTAAGGCTGAAAAATAAATACCAGTCCATCCAGTTCAACCTGTGGTGTGTGAGAGTGCTCGCGTTTATGTCAATAGTACAATGTATATCCCTGTATGATGTGATCGTTAAGGTGCCCATCTAAAAGTTTTTTTAAACCATCGACACTCTCCCCTGATACCACTGCTTGTGGAAGAGAATTCCATAGCCTTACTGCTATGATAGTAAAGAACCCTCTACGCAGTTTAAGGTTAAACCGCTTCTCCTCCATTTTCAGTGAATGGTCGTGTGTCTTTTTGACTTTCCTTTCACTGAAAAGTCTTTTCCTTATGCTACAGTCACCAGTATGGTATTTGTACATCGCCATCATTTCCCCTCTCAAGCGTCTCTTCTCCAGAGAGAATAAGTTCAATGCTTGTAGTCTTTCACCATAGCCGAGATCCTCTAGTCCCTTTATTAGCTTTGTTGCTCTTCTCTAGACTCTCTCCAGTTCCCAGAACTGGATGGCATACTCCAGATGTGGGCAGACCAGAGTCTTGTAGAGTGGGAGAATAATCCTTTTATCTCTGAGTGAATGCCCTTTTTAATACATGCCAATATTCTGTTGGCTTTGCTTGCAGCAGCTTGGCATTGCATACCATTGCTGAGCCTGTCATCTACTAGGACCCCCAGGTCCTTTTCCATCCTAGATTCCCCCAGAGGTTCTTCCCCTAGCGAGTAACTTGCACTCGTATTTTTAGCACCCACATGCATTACTTAACATTTTTTCAACATTAAACCTCATTTGCCATGTAGTTGCCCACCCCACTATTTTATTTAGAGCTTCCTGTAAAGGTTTCCACATCCTGCGCAAAAGTTTTTGTCCTACTTAGCTTTGTATCATGAGATTGAGCTGGTTATCCCATTCTCTATATTGTTTATAAATAAATTAAACAGAATTGGTCCCAGGACAGATCCTTAGGGGACCCCACTTACCACACCACTCTGAGTACTCGCTATTTATCACCACCCTTTGGACCCGCCCCTGTAGCCAGTTTTCAAACCAGGTACTCACCCTATAGTCCATGCCAACATACCTCAGTTTATAAGGTAAATATTTGTGGGGAACTGTATGACATGCCTTGGCAAAAATCCTGATACACCACATCCACAGGGCTTCCTTTAGATGGCAGCTCACTTCTTCATAGAATGGTAATAGATTGGTCTGGCAAGAACGATTCTGCATGAATCCATGCTGATTATCACTAATGATATCGTTTTCATTACTAAAATCTTGGATATAGTCCCTTATCATCCCCTCCAATAGCTTGCAGACTATTGATGTTAGGCTGACTGGCCTGTAGTTCTCATGGATAAAGCTCAGCCCCTTTTTAAATATTGGCACCACGTTGGCTTTTCTCCAATCAGCTGGTACCATCCCAGTCAGTAAACTGTCCATAAAAATTAGGAACAATGGTCTATCACCTGACTGAATTCCTTAAGGACCCTGGGGTGTAAGCCATCTGGTCCTGGTGACTTATTTGGGTTACATTTTTCAAGTCTTTTTCTGATACTGTCTTCTATTAACCATGAGGGTACATACGGTGATCTGTTAACATTACAGTCTTGGTTACCATCTTTTGTAAAAACTAAAGAAGAAGAATGCATTTATAAAACTTTTGACCCTTTTTGTCTTTTGTAACCAAATTCCCTTCATCATCCTTTAGGTCAGGCCCCCTAACACAACATGCTAGGTTTAAGATAACAACTCAACTCTCACTGTAATAGCGACACAAAAAAAAGAGACCTTATGCAAAGGGAATCTCCAGTCGGGCCCCAGCTCTCCTTCTCTTACCTCTCTCCCGCTAAACTTCCTCCCACAACTCATAATTTTTAAATTTCAATTGCCTGGAATTATTGCCTGAAGGTTCACAACTGAATCTCAATTGTTCAGCATGCTAATCCTTTTAGTAGAAACCAAAAGGAAAAGAGGGGTATTGATGCTGCTTAATAGTACCAATAAATGCAGGAGCTTCCAGTACTTGGCCCACACAATGTACTCTGTCTTTAGAGACCGAGTCACTCCAGAGGGCTGTGTCACAGCTCTGGACCTGGAAAGCACTCTGCAGCTAACAGTACATAGAGGTCTGGAAAGCACCACATGTAGAGCCCAGTGACCAAAAGTCTCATTCCAGGCAGGCCCCGCAATCTTTGGGTTAAGCGGGGTCTGAATATGAAATATAGCTTCTAAAGCGATTGCTGAGTATACCCCGATCTGAACTGCTGCATAAAGAGTCCAGCACAGCAGCATGTCTTGATTGAAAAAAAAATTAAAAATAACTAGTAAAAAGGGTACATTTTTCTCAGTAGAGAAGAGATTATTATACAGGATTTATATAGCACCAGCGCTTTACAGCATGAGATGCCCCTCCTCCTAGTACCCTAGCAAAAAACAAGCATTATGGAAGGGCAAATATTCAGCAATAGGCTACTAACTGCCAACTGCATGGTTATGCAATACTGTACGCAAATGAAATTTAGATCTTTTTCACACAACTAGAACTTTCTTTTGGTGGTATTTGATCACTGCTTTTTTTTGCTATATAAAACATAAAATTAAAAAAAAAAAAAAACCTTAAAATATTTTCAACTTTGTTATAAAACACATCCAATAAGTTCAAGTCTCTTCATAAGTTTAGGCCAAAATATATTCTGCTACATGTCTTTGGTAAAGAGAAAAAAAATAAAAATACCAATAAGTGTATATTAATTTGTGTGAAAATTATAGCTTCTACAAACTTTGAGATATATCTCTCTCTCTATATATCTCTATATCTATCAATATATGAAAACCGATCAATGCTCATGTACCAACGACCCATCTAATTTCTTGAGGCCCTAAATTGCCAGGACAGTATATATTGCGCCAAATGCCTTTTTTGTTTATTTTTTTGTTTTTTACACATACTGTCACTAGTGCAGTACAGCATCCTCAAATGATTGGTGTGGTGGTGATCAGGTATACTGACTGGTGACCGTATATGGAAAACAAAACAAAAAACACACCACTAATGTATTCAAATTCTTAAACCTTTCTTTTTTTTTTTTTTTTACATCCTATTATCAGAGCAACTCCGTGTCACCATACTACACTTTACTACTCTGGTGGGGGGTCATCGATTTATTAGTTTGCTTATTCAGTGAAGTTCACTGTATAAGCAATAGCGTTAACCATTCACGAACAGCTTTCTTTTGGTTGTGATCTGTGATTGGCTACAGCTAATCACATGGTACAGGTAGCCAGGTACCATGTGATTGCTGTGGGCCAAATCACAGATCACAACAGTAAGCAAGTTGTTCATGACAGGTTGTTTACATTGTTATCATGTGATCGCTATGACCAATCATAGCGATCACATGATACCCGGTTACCGATAACTAATTACAGGAGGGGTGATCAGCACGCTCCTAACCCGAAGCAGGCACAATGACGTGCATGTACGTAATTATTTCTGCACATGCCGCCCCACTGCAGTATAATTACTGTGGCAGGTTGGCAAAAGGTTAAAAAAAAAAGACTGAAATACACACACACACACACACACACACACACACACGACACCTGGCTAGTTATTTCATCCCACTACCTCTCATAACAGACATCCGACCACTGTTTATTACGGTATATGACACTACATAAGGTCAAATATGGTATCCACACATTTACAGCATAGTGCATGTGGACTTGTCATATTTGAGAAGGCCTTCATTTAAAAGTATCAAAACATGGTAATGTGACACATGCAGTAAAATAATTATACATGTAATGGGGAATATCATATATCAATATATATGTAAACTAAAATTTCATTTAGGAGGTGCAAAGGACATAGTAACTTTCCTAACATATTACCCCTTTAAATCATAATGGACCTAAGAACATGTTGCTTTTCTACCTATTTCCTGCTCCTTTATCAAGCTGGAAAAAACCCACCGTATTCTGCTTTGCACCATTTTGGGATATGCACAATCAGTAAAGAGAAAGAAAAAGAAGTGGAGGCCACCTGAGGTGGGTGGGAACATGGTCAGGAGGGAATGATCTCTCCTCGTTCCGAAATATTACATTTTATTGGACAAACATATTAAATAAATGTGGGCTAAGGTTCAGGCCGAACTCCACTTGACCCAAACCCATGGTGAAACTGTCCCATGACAGTCACAGCCCAATCAGCTGCAACTGTGGAACCCCTTAGCCTGCAGCCATTGGTAACAAAGGGGCAGGAATGCTGGTGACATTTTTTTCAATAAAAGTTTTTATTATATGTTCAAAAATAAAGCATTTGTACAATCAAATTAACATTTGTACATGTACTTGAGCATAGTAAATTCAACTGTAAGTATAACAAATTACACCATTAGAGCTTTCAATAACGGTTGTCTCAATGTGAGAATCGAATGTGGAATCTAATTTTAGGTGAGGTATGATGTGATGATCACTATTCAAAAACATAATTTAGAAATACTCTAAATAGGTATATATAGCTCAAGAGGTCAAAGTAGAAAGGTAAGAAAAAGGACGTCGGCCCCAAGGGAGGATGCCACGTAGAAAGGAAGAAAGGGGTAAAGAGAAGTAAGGAGAAAATAATAGTATGTCAAGATCTCATATTTGACCGGTTTACATGATTACGTTAAAGAATTAAATGATGTGGAATATTTAAAGATGACCCAGGGTTGCCAGGTTTTGTTGAAGTTTTCTATCCTTTCGTGGGCCATTTCCCTGATCTGTTCCATTTTGTAAAGATGCATCTTTTCTAACCATTCTTTTGTCGTAGGGGTGGTGGTATTTCTCCAGTGTCTGGGTATCACTGCCTTCACGGCTGTGAGTAGGAATCTTGTCAGCGATTTCTTATATTTTATCATAGAACAATTGTGATGAGCAATAGGCAACATGCTGCGTTTGGATGAATCCTTGTATCTGTTTTATGATTTCGTTTACCAGTCTCCAGAGAGACTGATGCTGGTGACATTTTGACCAGAAATGAACACAGCCATTATTTGTTCAATGACATTGTCCTAATTGGCCATATTATGTCCTTACCAGCATCCCTGCCTCTGTTATGTCAAAAAAGTCCACGGCCACAGCCAATTGGGTCAGTGGCCTGCTATCATGTGACAGTTTACCACAGATTCACATTACTTAGGGGTTGATTTACTAAAACTGGAGTGTGCAAAATCTGGTGCAGCTGTGCATGGTAGCCAACCAGTTTCCAACTTCAGCTTGTTCGATTAAGCTTTGACAAAAAACTTGTAAGCCGATTGGTTTCTATGGAGAGTTGCACCAAATTTTGCACTCTGCAATTTTAGTAAATCAACCACATAGTTCGGTGGCTTAGCCATAAATTTACATTTTCCAGTAAATATTTGAGCCTGGTTGTTGTAATAAGACAGGTGTAGGAATAATGCAAAAATAAAGGAAACAATCTCCAATACTGTATATGCATGCCGTTTCTTTGAAAAACCTGTCTTTTTCCTAAAGTAATTAAAGGAGTGCTTGTTGTCATGCATTTTTTTGCGAAGCCATACACACTCAATTTACATACATGAAAATGTGGGTGTTTACTAGCGCTGCTGACATCACTCAAGATCACGTTTTCTGAAAAAACTTTAGATATGCAAACTGAGCACAAACAAATTTTAAGCCGCATAGGCTGCTCATGGAAATGTGAAAACCCTACTACCTTGGGATCCCATGTGCTTTGATATAAGGGAATCTTTGTCTAATATTGCAGGCCAAAAACACAACAGGACATCCTAAGTGTGTCAGTTTTGGAAGACACATTGGCAGAGCATTTCTTTAAAATGTAGTGAAGTTTAGTGGTTGAGGAGAGCAGTAGAGCCATGCATTACCTTTATTCTTTAAAGTGTTACTAAACCCACAACAGTAAAATCAGTCTGTATATGCAGTAAAGCATGTTTGTTGTACTCACTGTGGAACCTAAGGGGTTAATCCTCTGCACTATGTAAAAAGACTGTTTGATCCTGTCTGCTCTGTTCCTCCCCTTCTTCCACTGTCCCCAAGCCATCTCCTAATAGAACAGAGGCTAGGGGACAAGCTGCACGTGTTCAGTTTGGTGTGTATTTTTTTTTCTTTGGGGAGAGATGCATGTGATCAGCACAGGGCAAATCAGCACTGTCCAGACAGAGGGTCAGGGGTCCTGCAGCATTATATAGGACAGCCAAATCAGAATGCAAACTCCTCCTACAAGCTTTAACCACACACTGATCGAAGTCACAAGACTGCTCTAACTGCTGATGAAAAAAAAAGTATTTAGCAGTTTATATTTACTAAAACAAATGCATTTCCATGTTCTGTGTGAGACCAGACATAGTAAATACAGGGTCCTGGGTTTAGTAACACTTTAAAAGACATAACTTTGCTCAGGAATTTAGTGTAAAGTGGCACGACTAGACATTCTCTACGCCATTTTCTATAAACCAACAACAAAATAAACTGCAATTTCAGAAAGTATCAACTATTAATGTGAAAACATTGCTTTAGAGTGAACAATATTAACCAACACCATTTGTTAATATTTTTTTACAGCTTTTACTGCACTGTAGTATATCACGAAGGATAAAATGGTATGAAATAAAATAAACAAAGTTTTATAAAAACAGAGCACATTTTTTATTAATCAATTCACAGTGAACTAGTTTCATTTACTTCATACAGTATAACTTTCCAGATACAATCAAAATAATTACAAAGCAAGTCAGAGAAATATGGTGAAGTCAGGACTGACAGTTTCACTCTGTTGTAGAAAATAGCCTTTTCTTTAACTTTATACATAAACATATATACCAATTAGGCTGTAGTGCTGAAAGGATAATCTGCAGGTGTTAAATTTGTCAAGGCATACTTAAAACCCCTTTGCATCAGAGAAGTACACAGTAGGCCTCAACATCTATGCATCTTCCTAACACAAATCAGTCAGGGTAATAAGGTCATGACATGACACAGGCTTTATAAAATGAGGCACACCGCTGTGGAATGAAAGACCTTTCTGTATCCTTTGTCTACTTATATGCATGCTACTAAGAAATTACCCTGCAGTATTTTAGGTTCTCACTGCTTAGCAATATATAACAGACAAAACGATTAGCTTTTTAAATACACCATCAACCAAATCTACATCCTACCCATTCTTGGAGCACAATATTACCCCCATAGGATAAGTTTCCTATCAGCATCATACACACAAACACTCACCCCCTCATCCGTTCCCCCAAAAGAACAGGTGACCCAAATGCACACCCATACAACACACACTCACATCAACTCCAATACCTGCCCCATCTATGTTCTACAACCAAACGCTCAATTCCTAAGGCATTAGCCTCTGACCTGCCAGCTCACAAACCATGGTGGTTCTCCTACATGTATTCTGGAATTATTATTATTAGACTTCCAGAACATTCTTTAATTAATGCATCCTAAAGGGAACCTGCACTTAGAAATACATAGAAGTTGCCACCATGACCTTCTCCTGAAAATACAAGTTGCCTTTTTATCTCTGGTTTCCAAACTTTCCGAGTCACTGAACCAGCATAAGTATTCAGATAAGAAAGTCAGAATTCCTAATCTGCACCATTTTGGGTAGTGGCTCAAAGTATTAAGGCCAAAGGACTACCAGAGGTAGCCAGAGAAATAGTATTTTCAGAAGGAGGCGTATATAACTTAATGAGCGCCCCCCCCTTTTTTTTTTTTAAATTTATGAAATATGAAATTATTGAATGAGGGGAAAAAGGCTTAAAATAGGAAAATGCATGTTTGATATGATTGATGAAAATGTAACCACCCAAAACCCACAGACCCAACACATACATACACACACTAACTACCATCCTTTCAACATTAAACATGATCAAAAAGTTAAACACAAGTCAACATCTGTATCTGCAGACCACACAATCTATGCCAACATCCACACGCACAAAAACAGATAATACAATTGCCAAGCTTTCTTTCTTAGGCAGGCCATACACGGTGCAAACTTCTCGATTCCCCCATCAACACACACAGTGTCTACAGGGAGACCCCCCCCCCCACTCGTCAAGCTATGGTCTTCTCCCGGCGGTGGGACAGGGGAAGCCGTCCCCGCTGGGAGAAGACAGCAATTAATGCTAGCAGCTATACCAGCTGCTAGCAATCGCATGTAAAATCCAGCAGGGTGGTTGTACCCAAGTTAATCAAATCAACTTGGTCAGTTCAGCAGAAACCAGCTGAGATTTGAACCATGTATAGGCAGGCTAAATGTACCAAGATCTGCACCGTCTATGGCCGGCATTACACACCAACCATTCTCCCCATATTCTCCAACACACACTTTCTAAATAAATCACCCATTATGAACGGAGTAAGCAACACAAAAAACTAAACTAAAAATGTAACCAGAGAATTGGGTCTGGTCTAATAAAACTAGCTCACATGCATGTAATAAAAAGTAAACCAGAATACAAATACTGTATTGAAAAGACTACCAGTAGGACTAGGTCTAGTGCAATAACATGGCAACTGTAAATTCATACAGACTGGAGGACATATGCCAAAAAAATTATTTTGCTGATATTCTATGGGCAACTGCTCCAGTTTATATACATCAGACCCATCCTTTCAAATCAATTTATTTTCATACAAATAGTTAAAATAAGCCCAAATGACCAGCTGAAAAGGTCATATTTGTAGATGATAGAATGCCAGCATATTCTTGCACTGTACCCAGTGTCACTGGCCAAGTAGATATAAATCTGTATATATATATATATACACACACATACATATACATACACACACACACACACATATATATATATATATATATATATATATATATATATATATATATATATATATACATATACATACATATACACACATACATACATACATACGCACATATACATACACACACACACACATCTCACAAAATATACAAAAGATATCCATACACACGCTTAGATATATAAATCAAAAAAGTTAAGTGTATTTCGGCTTGCTTTACACTTATGCGTTGCAGTAACGGATGGTAAAATGTAAGTGGTTACCACAATGAACAATATGATGCGTTTAGAATAGCAACCAAACGCACAAGTAGAACAGCCTGCAATGCACCTGCGCTGCAGCACACCAGAACACATAAGCCTTGCATTATGATGGGCTGCATTACAAAATGCTGCAGGGATGTTTTTTTTTCTTCCGTTGCCACGCGTTTGCACATCAAAGTGAGTGCAGTAACGCACTGCAAAGGAATGTACAAGTTTAAAGCATCCCCTATATTAGTTTTTTATTTTTAGTTCAACCAGCGAGTTGCACAATAAAAAAAAACAAAAAAAAACAAACAAAAAAAACCAAAAACAAACAAAAAAAAAAAAAAAACACAAAAGTTGATTTCCCCTCCAAACATTCAAAGTGGATGGGGGAATCCTGATGTGCCTTTGTATTCTGACAGCGGGGAGACTTCCACACCAGTGACACTGATTGATCGGGAGAAAACTGGCAGGGCGGTATATTGACTTCTGTACAACCACCCTGCTTATACATAGATTGAAATTCAGTCAGTCCGCGCTGAATCGCCTGCATTTTGATCCATGTATGGTCAGCTTGAAGGAACCCTTTCACAACGTTGATTCCCACAGCCTATTTTTCTTTATACACATCATGACAAAAAAAAAAAAAAAAACCCCACACAGCAGGAAGCTGCAGGAATCGATTTTGTTGATGCTTTGCTATTTGGCAGGACCCATAAAAATACTTTTATATTTCAACAGAGATACATTTATGTACACTGAAATCCCCCCAAAAAATAAAAAAAATAATAATATATATTATACAGTTTTATACACACGAGTTCAAGCTGAAATACATGGCTACAACAGGAACTTTTACTGTAATTTTCTGCCTTCTATCTTCCTATGCCTAGCTGTCCTAAAATCTAGGTGGCAGATGACATTTTGCCAACAGTAGAAAAAAAAAAAAAAAATATGGAAATTTAAAAAAAACAAAAAAAAAAAAAGAACATGGATGTAAAGCTTCTGTCAAAACGGAGTAAATTAAAATGAGAATTTGTCAGAGACTAGTGTAATTGAAGATCCAAATCTAGAATTGTAAACCTTATTTAGACACAATGCAAATAAATAACAGAATGCATAGCATGCACAAGTGATGGCTGAACATTCAGGTATACAGTATATATGGGAGTATGTATTTATACACACATACCTATATACACAAACACACATAAAACCACAAGCAGACTCTTCAGTAGTGGGAAGCATTCTGTATTAAAAATGGAATAGTGAATAGCTCAGTGCAGAGGGAATGGAACAGGTCCTTATGTCCACAAATTTCAGTCTGTAGCCGATATGCTCCTTATGGAGTCAGCCCACTAGATACGTGGATGATGGCAAAATCACTTGATAAAGGCGATTTCTGGAATCTTTCCCTCAGCCTGTAAAACATCAAATTGCAGATTAACAGTGTAAGACTGTCAGGGCTGGATTCAAAAAGCTATATACAAGTTTTTACCTTTAGCCTCATAAAAATCTGTACAGACTGTTCCCAGTCCCATCCATTGTCCTGTAGACACCTAGAAAAGGAAAATATGGGTAAGTAGACTTGTACTTTAAGGAAATTGTAAGGGCTAGTTTACACTTGCTTCAAAACAAGGCTTCAGACACTCTTTGTTAAAGTTCTATGAATGCCAGTCAAAGCCCCTGTCACTATATCAAATGGTTAGCTTATAGTCCTGTTTATACCTTGCGTTTGCTTTGGCTTCGCTTCATGTTGCTTCAGTTGTGCTTCAAAGCCTCTATAGAAGTCTATAACAAAGCTTTCATAAAGCATCTGCGGCTTTTGAGAGGCTTTAATTCAGCTTTAGCTTTGGAGAATTTGCAGGTATGAGATATCCAGACACACACATGGCATCTGTCAAGCTTCAAAAGAGCATCATGGAAGCATCACTGAAGCGCATCATAAAAGCACGTTGAAGAAGTAGGAGCTTTAATGTGTGTTGAAGCCAAAGCAAGTGTAAATAGATCTAATTTATATACAACAAAAACGTTTTTCAAAGGAATGAATCCCGACAGGTTTTTTTGCTATCTGCATTCCACTGGAATTGCCAAGAAACGGAATTTCCAGTATGTACAATTTTCTCTCATTTATTAAAGGACACAGGATGCTAAGACAATTGGGATGCCCCCAAAAGCAGTCCAACTGAAGAGCGAGCAACAGTAACAAAATGCTAACAGGCAAACATAACAATACAAGTTAACTTGGGGCTACATTCAGCTCACACAACTGTCTGAAGGACCTTGACCCCAAAACTAGCATCAGATTAGGCCTGAACATCCACACATGGTATAACATTTGAATGGAAAACAAGTGCCTGATGCGGAAAAGCCTAAGGAGGTGCACAGATCTAATAGATTGAACTCTAATCCCCTCCACAAGGGGATTAGAAGCTAATTCCAGCAGGAGCTCCAGAGTATAAAAGAAAAGAGACGCACCTCGAAGTGTAGCAATATGGTTACATTTAATGAAATTACAACATTTAGCAACTCACATAGCTGATGATTAAAACAGGCACATCTAAGTATGCAGGCATCCGGGGTAAAGCTGTCCACATAGACCGCCCTCTGCACCCGCCAGTTCTCACCGCTGTCAGTCTGCAATCGTGACCGGGAAGACTACCCTGCAGTAGAGCGATCTGAAAGAGTCTTGAAGCGCAGCGTTGAAGGGATGACGTTGATGGCTGTGCAGAGGATGGTCTATGTGGTCAGCTTTACCTCGGATGCCTGCATACTTAGGATGTGCCTGTTTTAATCATCAACCATATGAGTTGCTAAATGTTGTACCTTCATTAAATGTAACCATATTGCTACAATTAGAGGCATGAGATATCCAGACACACACATGGCATCTGTCAAGCTTCAAAAGAGCATCACGGAAGCATCACTGAAGCGCATCATAAAAGCACGTTGAAGCAGTAGGAGCTTTAATGTGTGTTGAAGCCAAAGCAAGTGTAAATAGATCTAATTTATATACAACAAAAACGTTGTTTTTCAAAGGAATGAATCCCGACAGGTTTTTTTGCTATCTGCATTCCACTGGAATTGCCAAGAAACGGAATTTCCAGTATGTACAATTTTCTCTCATTTATTAAAGGACACAGTACTAAGACAATTGGGATGCCCCCAAAAGCAGTCCAACTGAAGAGCGAGCAACAGTAACAAAATGCTAACAGGCAAACATAACAATACAAGCTAACTGGGGGCTACATTCAGCTCAAACAACTGTCTGAAGGACCTTGACCCCAAAACTAGCATCAGATTAGGCCTGAACATCCACACATGGTATAACATTTGAATGGAAAACAAGTGCCTGATGCGGAAAAGCCTAAGGAGGTGCACAGATCTAATAGATTGAACTTTAATTGGAAACTGTGGAACTACATCCTACAAGACTACATGCATGAATAATGATCTAAGTTACCAAGAAATGATTACCCTTTACATGGACCATTATTATATTATTATTATACAGGATTTATATAGCGCCAACAGTTTACGCAGCGCTTTACAATATATCAGGGATAACAGAAAAGGTTGGTCTTTCAAATGGAAGTAGTGACTGCAAGATAAACCCCTACAGCACAAGGGAAGGGAAATCTTCTGATGTATTGAAAAAAGATAGAGAGGCAGGAGGACAATGTCCTGATTGAGAAGGATGAAGCTACCTTTGGAGGCACAGAGCCTTCTTTACAAGCCAACACTGCTAGTTAGAAGGAAAACTTGGTCTCTTCCTTGGTGAACACTCTGGGTGCAGAAGATAGACCAAATAGTAGAGCCACAAAAAACTGGTAGTGCTAAGAACCCACAACAAAATGAATGTAGTGTGCTGAAAAGGGTCTGGAAAGTCTTGCTTGTGGAGCCTATGACAAACCTGGGGATTTCTATGTAATTTTCTTGGACCCAAATGAAGACTTTAAGGTTTTCAGATACATTAAAGTAAAGTAAGACAGTAAAACCTTGGATTACGAACCCAATTCGTTCCGGAAACATGCTTGTAATCCAAAGCACTCGTATATCAAAGCGAATTTTCTCATAAGAAATAATGGAAACTCAGATGATTTGTTCCACACCCATTTATTCATAAATCCTTCAGCTTATAGTTCATATACAAAGATTATAGCAATGTGATAGGTTGTGTATAAAATATCCACCCACAATTGGAGGCCTCCACAAGGGGATTAGAAGCTAATTCCAGCAGGAGCTCCAGAGTATAAAAGAGAAGAGACGCACCTCGAAGTGTAGCAATATGGTTACATTTAATGAAATTACAACATTTAGCAACTCACATAGCTGATGATTAAAACAGGCACATCTAAGTATGCAGGCATCCGGGGTAAAGCTGTCCACATACACCGTCCTCCGCACCCGCCAGTTCTCACCGTTGTCAGTCTGCAATCGTGACCGGGAAGACTACCCTGCAGTAGAGCGATCTGAAAGAGTCTTGAAGCGCAGCGTTGAAGGGATGACGTTGATGGCTGTGCAGAGGATGGTCTATGTGGTCAGCTTTACCTCAGATGCCTGCATACTTAGGATGTGCCTGTTTTAATCAACCATATGAGTTGCTAAATGTTGTACCTTCATTAAATGTAACCATATTGCTACAATTAGAGGCACCTCTCTTATCTTTTATTAAAAAAAAAAATTGCTAGTCTTGCAAAACATTCACAGACCAAGTTACTCGCAATCAAAGGTTTTACTGTACCCCCTATTTTAGTTTGAGAACTGTAAAAAGGTAAATAAATAAAAGCCCTGAAACCTTTCCGTCAAACTATGGTGATAACTCCTTGAGTCCAAAGATCTGCCAGGGCAGCATGGAGGTCTGATAGTGTGTGCAGAGAAACAGGCAGGATGTATATCATGCAACAGGGAAGGGGCAGATGGCAGAATTCAGCTAGGGGCCCTGCAAACCATTTCCCTTGCCCAGGCATCCAAGATGCTCTCTGCCCTGAAATCTGCAAAGGCCAGCAGACATCCCCCTTGGAATGTGCTTTATGCTGGAGTTGACTCATCTGCAAGATTAGAAGATTTAGACCCCTTTCACACTGGGGCTGCCCGTGCGTTAGTAGTAAAGCACCACTCATTTTATAATTCATTATAATGGGCAGGGGTGTTTTGGGAGCGCTGTATACAGTGCTCCCAAACCCCCCCAAAGATGCTGCTTGCAGGTCTTTTTCTATAGTCCCGCAGGCGCACTGCCCCATTGTGAAAGCACTTGGGCGGTACGGGAGGCAGTTTTCAGGCGCTATATCTAGCGCTAAAATGGCTGAAAACTGCCTCAGTGTGAAAGTGGTCTTAGGGGTCCAAGGCTTATGACCGACCTGGGCCCCTGGCTTGGGTTTGGCCTTTGAGAGGCTGAAGGTTGAGAGTAATGAAATAACCTTACTTGGCTTTGTAGATCGGGCTTCAGAGGCAATGGGGATTTAAACAAGTCTACATTTTCCTCCATTATTAACTTTTTATTCACGTGCAATTTTATTTTTAATATTTTTAAAAATTTTTTTTTTAGGGGGGGGGGTCCTTTTTTTTTTTGAGAGAGAGAGAGAGAGAAAAAGACTGAAGACAGTAGGAGCAGCAGAGGGGATCTATTTTGACAAGACCACCCCTCTGTGGCTGCCCTGCAGCTCCCAAAGCCGGTGGAGTGGCGGAGGACACAGTGAACAGAAGTGGCGGGGGGGAGGGGGTAACCATTTTGGGTAAATGGCTCTGATCAGTGGCTTATCAGCCACTGATCAGAGCTATCAGTTTGTTCAGCAGGGTCTGAACACTGAAATCCAGGTCCGTACAGCGTATGGACCTGGCCAGCCAAAGGGTTAAAAAAAGGAGAAAAAATAAAAATCGGAAAACATAACATACATGTGACTTTTTTACCCTGTAGAGGAAACAAGATTGTACAGTTTCAGAAAAGCATGCAAAGAAACCAAAAACTTCCACATCCGCCTGAATTACTTACTTCTGAGACCACTCAAGATTCATGCCAGAGTGTTGACTGAATGCCAGCACCATGTCCTGGGGTACAGGGGTTACCACAGGCACAGGGCTACTTGATGGAGTTGGAGCTGGTGTGGCAAAGGCTTTGCGTATCTCATCTGTACTTGCATTCCTTATGAATTGTTGATCATTTACCAAAAGAAGCCTAGAATACAATAGAAGGGTACATTTGGGTTAAAAATCAGCTTTTCATATGTAGGTAGTGAAGGGACGACACAAAGCATAATATTCACATAGACATACTTAAAAACATTTTCCAGGTGCTCACTGCTCCAATTGTAGATTTGAAGGCATTAGACAGAAGAACGGCAACAACTGAAGACCTTGGTTAAGGTCTTTAGTTGTTGAAATTGCATTGTGTAATACCTGTGAAACTTTTTTTGTGAGTTTGCATATCAGCATCCGGGAAAGTCTGGGATACATATGTTGCCCCTGTAGCATTCTGACACCAAAGAGGTAGCAATGTCATGCCCTGAAGACCAGTCACCACTGCCTTTTTTCCAAGCAGGGGTACCTTGCCATCCCTTTGTAGTCCTACAGCAAGCAATGACAACAGCAGCATGTCTCTCCCTGTCCATATGTCCCATCCCACACCTCATGATTCTCCTCTGTCCCGCTCTACTATTTAGCATCCTATAGGAGCCTGTTTAGCTGCACAGGGTGCAGTTAGTGGTTTGGGACTGTCAAAGTGGTTTTGTTGCCAGTATTATAAATATAGTTTATAGTATATAAACCTATAATTTAACCAGGGGTGCTCAAAATATTTGCTCATTTTTTTAGGTCTGTATAATTCTTTGACAGAAATGATGGCCGTTTCTGTATGCATTTGAAACAGGTATGATATACAGTGTAAAAAAAACAGCAGCAAAGTAGTAGCTTCACAGAAAACAGATTGTGTTTTAAATTTGCAATTTCAGGTTACAAAACCCAGGTAACCAGTTACCACAGACAGCAGTTTAATTTATTTTTTTTAAATAAAACTGAAATGTACACGCAAGTAAAAAAAAAAAAGTCCTTAGTCCATATAGACAAAGTTCCAATACCCAAAGCAGTTCTCCAATCAAATAAATGAAGTATGACCAGCATTCACATATGAGAAATCAGTAGTATGTTGATGGGTGAAGGATTTTACTTAATGATTGATAGGCATATACCATCCACCAGAGTCCACACCATGTGAAACACACTCCCCTAGGGGTTCACACTCGCCGAAGGGATGTAATTCAAACTTTTGATGAACTGGACACAGGCAAAACAATGTCCTGGTTGAGGTGAAAGGCAGAAATGATCTTCATTAGGAAGAAGTACTGGGCCTCAGCACCACCTTGTCCAAAATCAGAAAAGATATTTTGGAGGATAAGGCTGCTCCGTTCAATGACTCAACTTGCAGAGGTGATATCTACAAGAAACATCACATTGTGGATGAGGAGTAAAGAATCACTCATGGGTTTGCAGAACCACAGAAGAACGAACAGAGGGAGCTAATTAGGAGACACCCTGTACAAAGATCTTAATTAAAAAATGAGGCCAACAGTCTCTGAAACAAGACAACATAAGCAGACACCTGACCACCCTTGATGGCACAGAGAGGCAAATGCTGATCCACACCCAGCTGTATGAAGGAGAGCGTTTGTGCCACAGAGAATATCCTAGGGTGAAAGTTCCAAGACTCACACCATGAGAAATATCTTCCATGTGGAATGACAGACCTGGTGAGACGTAAACTTCCTAGCATAAGGCTCCATTCACACGTAGGCGATTTGAATAGCGGGCAGAATAGCCACGATTCCAAATCGCAGCAAAACACGGGACGCGTTTGCAATTTCATTACTTCTTGATGGCACCCCAATCGTGTTGCGATTTTGGCATGAAAAATCACACTGTAATCGTGGCAAATCTCAACGCACTAATCTAGTCACTCAAAAAGGAGCAGGAGCTTCTAGTGGGCAACAGTGGTACGTGTTCTGATTTGCCCTGATTGCAGCGCGATTTATCATGCATTAAGAAGTAATGGCATCACACCCTTTAAAAAAAAGAAAAAAAAAAAAAGAAGTAATGGGTCCCACGTTTTGCCACAATTTGGAATTGCAGGCAGAATCACGGCAATTTTGCCCTCGATTCAAAGCGCCTAAGTGTGAATGGAGTCTATAGGATCATGGGAATCACCAATTCAGAGATGATCCTGACTCTCAGAACTGGGCTTCAGCACACCATGCCATTAGAGCCAGATCGTTAGTCAGCCTCAGACAGAAAATCCAACCGATCTGAAAGAGCTAACAGAGGGTCAACCAGGAGTTTTATTACCACATTCTCCACCCTCGGCCAATTCACCTCAATGATAATCACCGGAATGCCCCCATCTCAATCCTGCAAAGCAGCAGAGGGAGAAGTTTCAAGGGAGTATACCGATTCCCAGGGCTTTTTTTCAGCTGGAACTTGGTTCCACCACCTTGGGCTCAGGCCCTCTGCTCCCTGCCTACCACTAACATTTGTAAACACAGAAGTCACCTACAGTGTGCAGGGAGGTACTAGAGCCAGTTGGGTGATTCAGCTTAATGCAGCAACAAAAGTAAGATATGTGGACGATAATGGAGCTTTTAAGGAGGGGGTGGGTTTGCACGGAGAGGTCAAAGCTGAAGATGGGTGAAAGTGGGATGTGGATGGGGGATGCAGAGGTAAGCGGCTGTGGTACAAAACTAAACTCTGCACTCTAGGTGTATCTCCCACACCCCAACTCTGCACTCTGTATGTAATGCACTCCTGGTGTTTAATGTCCCTTAAGATCCTTCCACTGTTAGTGAAATTTGACCACACTATTAACCCACTAGGTGATGAGGTTTGGAGGGGGTGTGGGTGTGTGTGTGTGTATATGAGGGGTTTTAGGGGGGTCATGATTGAGTTCCTGCACCTATTTGCTTAGAAAAAAAAAAGTCCTGCCAATTCCACAAAGGTACTTCTAGAGAATTCCTGGAGACCACCCTGTCCAGTTTTTGTTGAGCTTGCAGGCCAGGAGGTACACATCAGACATCCCCCTCACCTGTGACACAGGTCCTGAAACGCCTCTGGGTATAGGGACTGATCTCCAAAGTCCGGATGCTGCTGGCTGCGGAAGTTTGATTGTGAAATATCCACCACATGTGTAGCGACAGGAAACCCATGCGGGAGATGAAACCGGAAACCTCCAGCAGCCCATTACAGCTATAGCTTAAAGCGACAATTATTTGCTCCAAAAGTTCTATTAACCAGGGGATCATCGCAGTAGTGCCAAGATCTCTTCTAATAGACTTTAACCAAGCAGTCAGAGTTTGGCAAAGTAAAATCAGATCTTAAACATGCCAAAGAGCAGTGTGTTTCCAATTTCTGTAGCGGAAAACTTGAAACAATAGGAAAGTCTTTGCAGTCTTATGGGGTTTAAAACACCAAACCTGGAAGCTTAAGCTGTAGAAGGAACAGATGGATCCTTCTCCTAGTTTGAGTGGCATGCACCATATCAATAAGAGTTTAAACGGTCTCTAAATTTTTGATGTCATAGCATTAGACCAAGACTCCTCAGATGCAAAATGTGATTTGGGCCATAAAGTCATGTATGACTGAAGTAAAAACCTTAGCCGAGAGGACAGAGGAATAGGACACATCTGACAGAGGCGGGGAAGGCTCTGAAAATTGGAAAGAGTCAAGGATCAGGTGGCCAAATGATTCCAGACATCTGTCCCATCAGTGGGCACATAGGCATGCTGCAAGCAGCACTGGAGCTATTAGTAGAGTGTAAGCTGGGGGAACCTGGAAAAGCAGGACTGTCACCTTCTTGTTTATATTCAGACAAGTTGGGACCATGTGGCGATTAAGCATACGGTTTAGGATACAAGGAAAGTCTTCAGGAGCTCATGAAACCAAATACGCTGTGTGGGTCACATGGCTGGAGGTGGTTGCAAGCAGCAAACAAAGATCAGAATTCCATATGCATTTTGGCAATTACAAGAGCAGCAGCACGTAAGATACCTTCGAAGCTGGAAATAGGACAAAGTTCCACAGCATTAACCGATTCTGAAGTCTGGACAAAGCAGGACTTTTTATTTATTTTTATTTTTTTACAGGCGTCCAGCAACCCAAACAAACAAATGAGGTAGCTCCTCGCAATCAGCCCGATCGGCCTATTCAAAGAGCAAGTCTTAAGAACAAATTCTGATGCAAAGGAAGTGGCTCTGTACCCAGAAAGCGCTCTAAGGGCACTTTCACACTGGTTCGCTTTAAAACTGCCAGTAAAACGCCTATGCGTTAATGGAGCTTATTTGCAGCGCGTTTTTTTTTTTTTCTCCCAGGACATGTGACTCAAAAACTGCACCAAAAACGCTTAGTGGGGGTGTTTGTGATGCGGTTCCCATTCATTTCAACGGGAAGGAGCATTTTTGGTGCGGTTTAAAAAGCTCCCCAAAAATGTTCGAAAGATCCTGCCAGCAGGATTTTTCCACCACAACGGAAGCGCACCGCCCCAGTGTGAAAACATTTATTGATTTTAAAGGGAAGCCTTTTTCTTGAGCTTTTCAGGTGCTTTTTTAATGCAAAAGTGCTTGAAATACTACTCAGTGTAAAAGGGCCCCAACTCATTACCAGAATAGTCTAAAAAGTGCCTTATGCCGAGCCCAGTGCCCAAAGGTCACTTCCAGGCTAACCCTACCAACATCCAGTCTAGCAGAGCCCAAACAAAGCACTTTAAAAACCAAACTGGAGGACATCTGGGCCAGATAGCAGCAGCAAATAGAGTAGTTTCCTCAAAAATCTGAGTGAAATACATAAATTGCTTTTTTTTGTGTCCAATGTAGATTCTTTTTCTCCAGTAGTTCATTGGAAGACACAGGACTCAGATATAGCTGCCACTTTGTGGAAGTTGGACAATATGCAAAGCAATAGTGCACAGCTTCATTTAATGGTTTAGCCCTTCCCTGCATGTGCAGTACAAGCTCAGGAGTAACAACCATTTGAGAAGACCCTAGAAATTCAAGGTAACCTTACAAAGAACATTGACGGTGGCAACAGGTTGACCATGCATAAAGATAACCACACGAGGAGCAAGAGCTGTGTTCTTCAATAAACTACTGAAGAAAAGGATTTTACAAATGATAAAATACCATATAGATAAGACCGGCTAATCGGTTTGTATATTGTGCCTAATATGCTGTCGAGTCATACTTACCCCACTGCTTCATTTCCTGGCACTGCTATAAATACCCGAGTGAAAGCACGTACAGGATCATTTGATTGCCCCTCAACTGAAATAAAAAACACAACTCACTATTAGCAATCATTATCGCAGTGATCTGTATATAGACATGTCTATTACTCTCTATGTAAAATGAGCTTCTCTGCATCTCACAAAACCCAAGGAAAACTGCAACAGTACCCCAAGGTTAAGAGAAAAAGTAATAGGCAGCAAGCAAGCACCAGACTCTCCATATAACAATGTCTCCATTGTTTTGGGAGAATGGGAGTGAAGAAACATTCACTAGTCGCTACTACATTTGTGTTGACTGGCAGCAGGACAGGGCCCAGATTCAGGGTTACTTATCTGTGTAAAACAACAATGTTGTAATCCAGATACACAGTCAGTATGAATATATATTGTATATATGATATGAATGTGTGGTGGGGAGTCTTGGCCAAAGCTCTGGACAACCTGGCAGTGTCAGCCCAATCCAGCTGGATAGCAGCGAGTGATGGGATATCATCATTGGGGTATACCTCAAGACATCTCTTTGCAGTTTTTGAGAGGATGGCATTGGAATAGCGGGAGGTAGACTGAGGTTAGGCTGGCATTAGTGAAGCTGGAGGCAGAGTGTGAGTGTGTGTGAGTGTGAGTGTGTGTCTGCAGAAAGGCACAGGGTGAGGAAATGTATGAGGGGCCTGCAAAAGCAGCAGCAGTAGGTGAAGTGGCCTGGTAGGGTTGTATTTTATCAGAGGGGAGCGGGAACCAGATACAAAATACAAAGCACTTGTGGCTGTATTTTTCACTTCAATACCAATAGATTCTGCATCACATTATATTATAGATTGCAAATTTTTTCCATATATATCAATGACCTATTATGAAAGACAGTGAGCCACAGAAACACAGCATCCTTTAGAAAAGGAGATTGTTTTATAATATGCTGTTAATAGTCAATTACAGTATTAACACTCACCTTTAAACACTCCATTAACCACGAAGCAAAGTAAGGTGTTCTGCAAAAAAAAAAAAATATCTCTGTGAGAATAAAAAGGCAGCAAAATGGAGCATCACAGGAACATTTAACACTTGACTGGGGTTTGAGGTTTAAGTGTGTAAAATTAACTATAGTATGAAGAACTACTTAAATAAGCCAATCACACTACATATTTTAAGGTAAATCCAAATAAGATTTTACCATACTAACATGCTCTCGGATGCTAAAGAAACCCATCAAAACAGACTGTGGTATTGCTGAGGTTATTGGATGAGCAAAAGTCATGTAAAGTCTAAGGGGCCCATTAACACACGTTTATTGTGGCAATGCACACTTAACTGTGTGTGATCACAAAAGAGGCAACACACCTTCTCTGTGTGCAGTGCATTCCCCCCCTCATTGTCAATATAATTTATTTACAGTATAGCCAAGCGCACCACAATGTATATATTGTGGGTTGTGGTGCACTGCTCTCTTAAGAAAGGATCATGTATGTTTTATTTTATCCTTTGTGGTAAATTGGCATTCCATTTATAATGACGCAACAGAATGCTTAAGGGGGTAACTGTATGCTAGCCATATGCACTGATTTTTAGTGCTTGTTTAATATTTTCAACATTTAAAAAAAAATCAAATTTTTGCTTCAGAATTGACCAACTGTTCCATATACAGCATTATCATGGATTGAAAATTATAACAAATATTCCAACTCATCCAAATGCATATTCCTACTGAGAAAGCCTGTTGATTGGGTGTAACACAGACATGGAGCGGGGTCAGTCGGGGGCCATCTTGATGTCAGAAGTGAAGGGGGCAAGACAGAGAGGTGCCTGTGTTTGATATTTGCTGTACATTGCATTTGTGAGTGTCATTTTAAATATTGAATTAATGTTTTTACTGTACGGAGAGCATCATCAGTCCCTATTTTTTCATAAATGAAATAACGCTCGTGTGTGGAGGATCCGTGGAATGGTGGAAGCCATCTGTGGTGGAGTGAATTTGGGGCAATCCTGTTTGCAGCCCAGGAGAAGGGCAAAAGCGCATTGGACCCTTGACTAGCCATCGGGGTCTAGTCTGGAAGTGAGCATATATGGTTCATGGGATGTGTATGCATAAGTAGCACTGGTGACCAGTTGCAGAAAATATTGATGCACAGGGATATTGGGATACATGGATAATTTGGTGGAACTGATAATTTGGCGGAAGATCTTACAACTTTGGACTTTATGTTTTAGACTTTATTATTAATTTATAGTGAAGGTTTGTGGGTTGCGTGGCATCTTTTGCTGCATGATTTACTGAGGGGTAGAGTGAAACCACTTTGTGGTGCATGCAACAACGTTATGTTTAATTGATTCTTATGCAAATTTCTACTTCTGTTCATATGTTTGATGATTAGTGATAATTAGTTTTTTTGTTTTTTTTTAAATGGTGGTAGTTTACATTTTTTTATGTCCCATGACATTAATGTATGTTTATCAAACACCTAATTCTGTAAAAAATGCACTTAAATTTCAATGAACTAAAATAGTATATTAACCCATTTTTGGTAAAATGTAAAAGATGAGGTTGTGTTGACTAAATAGATACTAAACATTTCAAGCCTTAAAATTGCGTGCACCTGTAAAGTATCAACAAACTCAAAAATGTTCCACAGATGGTGGCGCAAATGCTTTTAACAAGTCATCAGTTCAGAGTTAACCATGAATAATGGCCCAAGAAATATTGGTCTTATTCCAGTGTGCCCAGCGATACCAAACCTGTATTTATCCACTTCAATACTGGGCGGCACTTTCACTCCCTTTCTGCTCAGGCCAATTTTGATCTTTCTTAAATTTTTAAATTTTAAATTTTTATAATTTTTTAAAAATAAAAACAGAGCTTTCGTTTGGTAGTATTTAATCAGCAGTTTTTTTTCTTTATTGCTAAACGAACGAAAAAAGACCGAAAATTTTGAAAAAAAAAAAAAAAATCAAAAAACGTTTTCTTAGTGTCTGGTATAAAATTTTGCAAATAAGTAACTTTTCTTCTGCACTGATGGGGCTGCACTGATGATCAATGCCCTAATTATCAGTGTAAATGTGCCCTGTCAGCCTTGTCGATTATCTGCTCTCCTTTCCTCACACAGTGACAGCGCATGAGTAAAGGAATGGCGATACTCGTCAAGTTTGTTTATATGTGATCAGCTGTGATTGGACACAGCTGATCACATGGTAAAGGGCTGCCGTGATTGGTCCTTTACCTCGATCTGTGATCAGCTGTGTCCAAAGGAGACAGCGGTCACAGACTGCGCCCGATGGGGCGCGCAGGAGACGTGTTCTGGGAGAACAAGAGAGCCATGCTATAGCCGTCTTTCGGCTATGGCGCAGTATTAGGGTGCTTAAGCGTTTATGTATGAAGGTGCATGCATTTACGTACATACTGTATATGCATGTAATTGGGGAGGGGGGGGAATTTTGATCTTTTTGTTTTTTTTTTTTTTTACTTAATAGTACCCTATTTGATATTGATAGGGCACCAATTGCAGGTTTTCTTTAAGGAGACATCAGAGGTTTATTAGACTTCTTTTGCTGGGGGCAAGTCAGCACAAGTCTGACCAAGGGAGTATAGGCAGGCTCGTGCTTATAAGTAGAATGTAAAAGAAGCAAACTGACCATGCTGGGATTGATGTGCTTACATGCTTAGCATGGTCTGTTTGAAATAGGAAAGCAGGGGGGACTGACAGGATTACCAGGTATTTCTCGCAAATTAAGCAATGCAAAGAGAACAGGATACATTTTTCATACAAGTACATTGCAACAGACATATCAGGAAAGTGAAATGTTAAAAAGGTAACATACATTTTATATAAATAAATGCAATACATGCAAAGTATAAAAACATCTTTTGCCAAGACCTACAGTATACTTTTGAAATAATAAGTGACTTGAGTGAATGTAGAAAACCTCGGATTCAGCATTAGATTAGTGAAGTTTATACACTCACAGTCTCAGTAGTGACGTCCACAACAAAGGAGTTCAGATCATGCTGCGTCCGTGGAAGTTCATTCAAGAAGCTAACAACATTGAGACGTTTGTGCTTGAGAAGTTTAGATCGAAGTGCTGAGAAAGAGAAGGCAAATAATTCAGAAATAGAACATCTCATAAGTAAAATATTTTTTGCTTCCAAGAGAGAATACACTTACTGAGATCTCGGGGTTCTCGTAGTCTCTTTAAATTCCTGCTGTTAGCAAAGTAATCTCCCAGACTGCTCCTGTAGCAATACATACATCATATTAAAAGATATGAAACTTGGTGGGTGTGTGTGTCTATTAGTTCTTAGAGTTTGGAAAGAGGGCTACACACCTGGCAGGGTTCTGCCCGGATACATTTGCAATGCTAAGAGAGCAGCAAGCTTCATCATGATAAACATTTAGCAGGCCTTGGCGATCTTCACCATCAAAGATAGCATAATATCTGCAGAAGTAAATAAATACTCTATTCAAACCATAGTCAGGCAAAGAGGAAAAAAAAAAAAAAAAAAAACACAACCACACAGCAACTGCCAACTAAGGCTGTAATTATTGCACAAGTATTTTTGACACAACATTTTTAATACAAATTCAGGGGAAACTTATGAAGGTTATGTAGATGAAGATTAAAAAAAAAAAAAAAAAAAAAAAAAAAAAAAGCAAAATCAAAATCAAAACAACCGATGCAGCTCCTTTACAATATAATGCAATTCCTGCATAATCTACGTCAGAATTACAGAATAAAAGCAAAGACGTGTAAAGTGTTTAAGAGCAGGACCGCACTTTGGAAAGGCATTTTGATATGGTGGTATGGCTTTATACATTAGCAAATGTACGCAAAAATTGGACAAAAACTTTTGTAGATACAGCGGGTAAAATAAGTATTGAACAGGTCAACATTATCCTAGGTAAATATATTTCTAAAGGTGCTATTGACATGAAATTTTCGCCACATGTTGGTAACAACCCACACATACAAAAAAAACAAAACAAATAAGTTCAGAAATTAAATTATGTGTAATAAAATGGAATGACACAGGGAAAAAGTATTAAACACTAACTAAAATGTATTTATTACTTCCTACAAAATCCTTTTTTCATAATGACAGCTTCAAGACGCTTCCTGTATAGAGAAACTAGTCACATGAATTGCTCAGGTGTGATTTTGGCCCATTCTTCCACACAGTCTTCAAATCTTAAAGGTTCCGTGGGCCTCTTCTATGAACTCTGATCTATAGTTCTTGATATAGATTTTCTATTGGATTCAAGTCAGGTGATTGGCTGGGCCATTCTAGCAGGTATAGTTTCTTTCGTTGAAAACAACTGAGACTTTCCTTGGCTTTATGTTTGGGATCATTGTCTTGCTGAAATGTCCACCCTTGTTTTATCTTCATTATCCTGCTAGATGGCAGCAGATTTTTATCAAGAATATCTTGGTACATTTTTCCATTCATCCTTCCTTCAATGACATGAAATTTGCCAGTACCAGATGTTTAAAAACGGCTCCAAACCATGGTGTTCCCACCTCCAAACTTCACTGTTAGGGGGTGTTTTTGGGGTGATGTGCAGTGCCATTTGACCTCCAAACATGGGGTGTATTATGGCATCCAAAGAGTTCAATTTTGGTCTCATCTGACCAGACTATATTCTCCCAGTATTTCACAGGCTTGTCTAAATGTTGTGGTGCAGCAAACTTTAAATGAGCTTCCAAAAATGCTTTTTCTTCAGCAATGGAGTCGTGCGTGGTGAGGGTGCATACAGGCCATGGCGGTTAAGTACATTACTTATTGTTTTCTTTGAAACAATTGTACCTGCCAATTCCAGGTCTTTCTGAAGCTCTCCACAAGTGGTCCTTGGCTCTTGGGAAACTTCCGATAATTCTTTTTAATCCTCTGTCAGAAATCTTGCGAGGAGCACCTGGTCGTGGCCAGTACATGGTGAAATTATATTCTACTTCTGGATTATTGTCCCAACAGTGCTCACTGGAACATTCAGTGTAGAAATACTTTTACCCATCATGAGAGGTTTGTGTGACACATTGGTAATGAGACACCGTTTTTATATTTTTGAGGAGTTCATTAAATTGGTTCTAAAAGCAAAAAGTTTTTTTTAGATTAATTCAGTCTCTGCATTAAAGAATAAGTTCACCATCTTTAATATGTTACACCCGTAGTCAGGGTGTAAAATGTTATTAATGTAGCAACCCCCACATGCCCAGTCTGAGATTGCACCCATGGTCTGCTGATCATGGGTGCAATGCTTTACAGGCTCCTAATAATAAATGCACATTTTTACCTGCAAAATTATGTGCATTTATGGTCATTTTACAAAGGTGAACTTATCCTTAAGGCAGGGGTAGGCAACCTTAAAGAGGTGGAGATCTACCTGAACAACATGGAAAAGGTCAAAAATCACCGGGCACAGCGTTGCCTCCTCACACCCGATTTAAACCTCAAATTGCCATACTACTGTGTCACAATCACGTGCATTGGATGGCAATCATGGGCTTAAATCAGGTGGTAAGGAGGCAACATATCGTCTCTTCACCACCTGTCAAATGCACTGATTGTTTTTCAGATGAGCAGCAGTGCCTGCTGCACTTGTGACTGAGCCACTTTCAGAAAGTGCACCAAACCCGCAGGATATAATAGAAATCTATGGCTAAACGCAGCAAACCCACAGTAAAGCTGCAGGTACACTGCACTACACCCGTGAGGGTAATCCTTAGCACATCAGTGTGAAAGCAGCCCTATACTATTTTCTCCAGCATATTGTTTCACACTGACTTGAAGATCTTTCCTGCTGCTGTCACCACTCTGGAGACCGCTAGCCGGGATAAGAGGAAGAGTGCAGTTGGTATCACTCTATATGGGACAGGAGCTGGCACTGCAGAGGAGGCTCCCCACTACAGCTCCAACTTTACAAGAAGTCCCTCTGCATTGCACTCTGATGCTTTGGGATGGCGGGTCAGCAAACCCAGACCGCGATCTACAGGTTGCTGACCCCTCGCTTTAAGGTAAAATACCTTTCAACAGCAGCTCCCCCACAACCCCCTAAATACTTACCCAAGTCCATTCTTGATCCAGAGCTGTCCCATCTGCACCAACTCTTCTCCCCTCTTCCTGCACTCACAGACTTTGCTGATGGCAGCGGGAGCCATTGGCTCCTGCTACTGTCAATCAATTCCTGTGAAAAAGGAGTGGGGGCTTTCAGCACCAGCACTATAATAAAAATAAAGCTGTGTTGCCAGAGTGAATTGAGGAATTTAAACTAACCTGTAAATTCCATATCTTGGAGTACAGTACAAGACACAGGCTGAGTACCTTAATTAAAGCCTCAGAATTGGACCAATTCTGACACAATTGCACCAGACTGAACTTGCTACACAATGTATATGAACAAGACCCTTCTTGGCAGATGCTACTTTATGCTGTTGGCATGTCTGCTATGTCTCTCACACATTGCCAACAGTTTCGCTATGCTTCACCACCACTGACTGAGCCTCCAAGGATAAACTGGAGTGGACTTTCAGCAGGAGATAGCGGAACATACATATATGCCCAGTTGGCCCAATACCATACTGCTTTTTTGTTTCAATATGCTCTATGTTTTATGTATACTTTGTTGTATTACTAGATGCATAACGAATGAAACCCTTAAAATAGTAACTACTTCCGAATGTACCACATTGTTATACAGTTCATACTTTGTAATGCTTGTACACCATGGTGTTATCTTTAATAAAAATTTTGAACACAAAATATAATTGCTAATACCTGTAAAATAAAAAAGAGCCCTGGATGCAGATGCTGTCTGAACAAAATAAAAGCTAGTGTCAATCATCTTTGACCTACCACCTACACCTAATTCATTCACAAAAAATACACATCTGATGTTCAGTAATGATTTTATAGGGAGCTGTAAAACAGTTTTAACATTTAGGGTGGCCATACATGGTCAAATTTCTTGTACAATTTTCTTTAAAATTTACCAAAAACCATATATGAGGTCAAAACTAAACAATTTCAATTGTATCCAATTAGGCAGGCCCTTGCACTACATAGTTCAAAGTGTTTGTAAACCAAAAACTAAGGTCCTGTTCCTTTAAAGGAATGAACAACACAGTGCTTGTGCTGTGCAATACTTCTCTTCCTAACTGGTAATAAACCTGGTTGATCCTGCCAGTTCCGGAATCCCCCTGCTTCTGCTGACCACGATAATCATGGCTGCTGAGCCCAGACTACCGTGGTCAGTTTATGTGCCTCGTCAACCGCATTCCTGCTCTCTCCTCTGATAGTCTCCCCCCTATCATGAGATCGATTTCCTCCCCGACCTTCCCGCCTCTATTCGGCTGCATAATGCAGCACATAGGAAAGGAATCCCATGCAGATATGCAGTCATTAATGAAAGTAAGGTTTGTTAGAAATGAACAGGGGAAATACCTTTTCTGACACTGCAGCCGGGCAATCACATGGTTCTCCTGTGCTGGCCAGCCTCCCTCTATGGAGAGAAGCAGGAGGGGCAGAGATTACCCTGTGACATCAGTTGGCCAGCAGAGGGGAATCTCAGCCCCTCCCACTTCTCTGTAAAAAAGATCGAGGCTGGCCAGCACAGGGGGATCATGTGACTGCCCAGCTGCAGTGTCAGAAAAGGTATTTCCCCTGTTCATTTCTAGCAAACACTTACACTTTCATTAATGGCATCATATCTGCTTGGGATACATGTAAAGTCACTTTAGTGACTTTACAAACACTTTAGGGTAAACCTAAAATGAAAATTGCACAACAAAAAAATGAATATGTATGGCCAGCCTTATACTTTAATTTAAATTGCTGTTCTGAAACCTTTTTAGTCATGTGACTGGCACAGCACTAATCAGGGCTGTGCAGACACAGGCGCACAATGTCTTAATAGAAGCCTCTCCCAAAGATCCTTCCCTGCAGATGCCAAAGAACAGGGAAAGATGTGACCACACAATAGAAAACTCAAGATAAAAAACCTATATGAGCTCTACCAAACACCAATTGAGTACCTATAAAAATAGCCCATTGTACATATCGAATATGCAAAAAGTTTATTGTATCAAAAGCATAGAAATAGCCAACATTAAAATCCAAAATCATTTAATCGTGACATTTGTGCAGATAAAACTCCATGTCCACCATACATGCCCACATCCAATGACCAGTCATGTATAAATGGGAACTCCAGTGTATGAAACACAGTGATAAAACAGACGCCCTCAATCGTGCCAGTACAGAGGGAAGATTAATGTATACACATATAAAAAGGTCAGTGCTTGGCAGAATTCCTGCAAGGGATGTATGAAATAAGTCCTGGACTTGTGAAAACCTGACATCGGCACACAATAGTGTTATCCGATGAAGTGATAAGGAGGTAGCTGAAAAAGCATGAAATAATGAACAGTGGTCCAGAGGAGGTATGTTAATAAGGATCACAATCTGTAGATCACAGATCGCCATGTAAATATAAAAGGCTGTAATGGAATCATGTCCTGAAATCACCTCCCTCACACTGTGCTAAGAATCAAAAACCAAAACTTGCGTGCAGGCTGCCAATCCCACAACAATGCTTTATGGCAATTAACACCTCTCTGTTTAGTATCACTTTAAAGAAGTAGTAGTAGGGCAAAAAAAAGGTAAATGGTGTATAACATGCTATTCATACTCAAGTCACTATGAGATTTGTTTTCTGTATTCTGCAAGAAAAAAAATTGGTTGATCCTGCTGCTCTCTATCTCCACCTTCGTGTTGTGTCCCTAATTCAGCTAGAGATTTTGCAGCTGTAGTGAGTTTCTCTGTTGAGCATTTCCTCCCTATCCCATCTGAGCAGCCCATGTGACTATACAGTCACACATGTGGGCGTATACCCAGTGGTAAAATTAAAGCCCACCCACTCCCTCCTTTTCCATGCTCACTAACCAGCTAAACACAATGGGGGTGGGCTATTACATGTAGATCAATGGAGGCTTCACTTCCCTCTTATTCTGAGACACAGGCTGGAGAGGTATGACACAGCCTGTGACTGGCAGAAATCTGCCCACACCATGTTATTGCCAAAAAATAACAAAGATTTGATTTCAAATGTATATTCGTATGACAATTTAAGAGTTTTTTGATATTTATTTTACTCTGTATTCCAAAGGCTGTAGTGTGTTTTTATGTTGAACATGTGACCAGCAGCAGACAACTAGAAGCTCCTCCTGCTTATGCTTCCCTGCAGACAGGCTGGAAAAGATCGGGTCATGTGGCAGCTGTATATATCGATTAAGAAAAAGGTACTTCGTTTTTTTTTTTCCTATTACAATAATTACAGTGTCATCATCCATATACAGAAATAGAAGGGACAATGTAAATTAAACTGTGTGTGTTCAGTATCACTAAGTTTTACTTACTGTTGAAGAAATCGCAAAACTATTGCTTTAATGTTATCTGTAGACAGGTAGCTGCCCTAAATGAGAAGAAGAACATCATGAATATTGAACAAAAAAACAAAAAACAAAAAAAACTGTTCAATGCTTGGTAAAGTCAACCAATACCTCACCTTACATGGAGGAAGTGTGGTGGGGGTTTCTACATCAAAAGTTATTGGTGGAGGAAGCTCGTGTCCATCCTGCGATGACGCAAAAGTAAAAGACACAAGGTTAAATGTGCTCAAAATGAAGCCTTACTCACTAAATTGATATTCTCCATGAAAGAATAAACCTCTATGCACTATACAAGGGTACACCGCTTTAAATGTGTCCCTCAGCATATTTAAAGAGGACATGGGTCTGTGTAACATTGAGATCGATATCATTCAACCTCTGCAGAGAAATAATTGTAGATACCCTTGGTGCCCCATAGTTGTTCCTCAGCTAATAGGCTGCCTTAGTATAGCAAGCAAGCTAGACCCAGACCTTGTACAACCCCCTCAGCTCTAATTACTAAACCAAGGGCTGCATATTGTTCAAATCTGAACATTGTGTCCTCAAAGTTTTGGAAGTGTCCAATTACCTGAAGGTACCAGCCTTTAACCCAGGGTCTATGAATATAAACCCTGTGCTCTGCACTATACTATTAAGATAAGATGATATTCTGTCATGGAAAACCTATAACAAAACATCAAACAAATAATTAGTGTCTCACCAGTCGCAGTAGTTTTGGAAAGCGTTCCCTCATAGCACTGTCAACCAGAGCAGGTAAAATCCGGACGTTGACAGCCAAAGAAACAAATAGAAAAGGTTAGTAGCAGCACACAAAGACCCCCAACCCACACTTTGAGCACCATGACCAAACCTCTATCATACCATACCCTAGTAGAGGGGAGACCCACACTGATCTCTGTTGTGAGAAGAGAGAAGTGCAGCCCCGCAGTCTGCCAGGACTTTGCTGATGAAGGACACTGATGAATAAAGACTTCCTATACAATATTAAATCTGTGCTTCTATACTGCCTCTACCCATCTTCCAGCAAATACCCTAACTCCACAGAGCTGAATAAAAGGTTGTCACAACATCATGGGGAACGTAAAGACAGCAGTCATAAAAGGTAAATGCTTATTTACACCAGTTACATCAACCAGTGTCAATGGATTTATATTTCCCTCCAATACTTTTATCGAGATGAACATGTATGCAACATTTCTCCACAGCTGGGTCATGTAATGAGAACCATGCAGTAACATTACTAGGGACTGGTACAAAATTTGAAAATCAAATGGTTAATTAAGTGCTGCAGATATGGTTTAGAGATAAAAAAAAAATTGTGTGGCATATATCTGCATACATAAATTGGAATAAATGTAGAATACAGTGGCATTTTCAGCTCTAGAGGCAGAAACCTCTAATACAGAAATTTCCCAATGATTAAAATAAACCATGTCTAATCAGCAAATGTTTACTGAATGCAATACATATACATGATTTGGGGAACTTCTTTACAAATGTAATAGGTTGGAAAGATGGTAATAAGTAAAGGATACTAGAGAGACAATGGAAAGATATTTGTGGTATGGATGGGTAATGAGTGATTTAAATGAATGGCAGAGAGGGAAGACTTTAGGCTGTGGTAAAAAGAGGAATGGTGTATAGTGAGAAGCACAAGCATAGCCTCTGTCAACACAGGAAAATGAGATTTTTACAACCTCCAGTTATTCCAGTCTCCATCTTCTCCACGTTAGGCCCTCCTATCTCAAAGCACAGCTGGGGTTATGTGCAGGATCACCCCTCCAAGCACAGTTGGGGTTATGTGCAGAGTCACCCCTTTTTACAGCAACTCCTATCCGAGGGAGCCCCATCGACTGTGCACAAGGCACAACTGCTGGTGTTTTGTTTTTGTTTTGTTTTTTTTCCTTATCCTTGACGATTTGTGGAATGCCAAGCCCACCTCCCTGGCAAGGAGGGTACAAGTCATTTGTGAGACTGACAAAGGGTAAAGGTGCATTCTTTGGGCGTAATGCAGCATCCAACCTCCTTCAGTGATCTTCTCGTGGCTGTTAGCAGGTCTGCCTTAGGTTGCTCCCGCATGGGGAATCTTACCCGTCATAGACCAGACAACCACATTGAAAGGAGGCATTAGTGAGTTCATGAGGGTTGAATGAAGGGGCTTTCACAGAGACAAGAGTTTTAAATATGATAATCTTATTTCTGGCTGAGATAAAAGGAGGTATAACAAAAGGCAGGTTATTGAACCTGAAGCCCAAGGAGAAGATGTGAGATAGAACAATGGGTAATGGTTAACCTGTGGACTTGAAAGGACTGTACCACATGAAGAGGGTGGGAAAAAAGCAAAGATGAATGTGGAAATAAAATGGTGAGATGTGCAGCAAAGGGGAAATGGAAAAAAATCAAGTGAAATAGCTTATTTGGTAGACACTAGTGTTGCTTGTGTGCCAGAAAAAACAAAAACAAAAAATTAATGCAATACAAAGAAGGAGATGGAGCCGAAGCCCTTTTAACTGTACATGCCACATGTGATTTTATAAACATTGCTATAAAATTATAGCTGAAGCTACAAGGCAGGGTGGGAATCCTATCAAAATAAAAACACCAGTTCTGTAGAACAGGCTACAGGATGTGGTGCAAAAATAGCACTGAAATTATATTTTCCAGTAAGTTTTCCCTGCATGGATCTCACCAGACAACACTCTGCTTCAAAAAGGAGAAGTGCAGGCTATGTCACACTGCAGAATGCCTAACATAACTGCAGACAATATCAGAGCCAGGCCTCTACAGGTTATGTATTTAATGCATAAGTGTATGCAACACTAGTGTTAGAGTGAAAGTCACATGAGAATGTCCCGCCCAAAACGTTAAAAAAAAACAAAAAGACACTAACTTATGGGTCAGGTAATTTAGTAAGGTGCAATAAACCAAAAGACAAATGAGTATATAAAATTATACTAAAATGCGACATTACTATCGGGTTAAAAGACAACAGTTTTGGTATGTTAAATACCATTACATTTTACATAGTACAGAAGTAAAATTAATTACTGCTATCCAGTGAAATACTGAGACTAATACCTAATTTCTGCCCATCTCTTCTTGTTCTTTTACCCCATATATTTTCTCAGTCACCTTTTTTACATTACCCCAACACTTTTTATAGATTACAGTATGTCAACCTTCTGTTCATAGACCTGTAGAAATGCCCCAAATATTTGGCTAAATTGTTTTTGCTTCTTGGGACATGCAATCCCCATTTCTGAGATAGGGTAAAATAAAGTAGCTGTTTTTAGGAAAGGGATTTATTAGAAATGTACTTTTACCATTTACATTTTTATATGCATGGTGAATAATCTCTACTAAATTAAAATCTTTTTGCCAAACAATTTATAAATGGCTCAATGGGAAGAGCCACAATAGGGAAAAAAAAAAAACATTGGATAACATTATGTACATGGACTCCAAACTCACCGACAAGTTGAAAAACACAAATGAGTTGCTCTTATCCCATAACGCTCGCCAGTTGAGTGTAAAACTCACAGCTGTAACCCCCAATTCACTTCTGTGGAGCTCAAGATTCAAGTTTTTATTGAAGAAACATTTGGAAATCAGTTTCAAAGGCTGCTTTAATGTATTAAGAAAACCAACCCTGAACAAGGAAAAGCCAGGCAGCTCGGGTAATAGTCAAGGCTTAAGGAAAACCTCTTTCAGACACATATTGTGTCAAAGGTAAGAAACTAACAGACTGACCTGATATATAGACTCTGTTCTCGGAAACTGTCGCAGAGTGGGTTTCCATCTAACCACAGCATTTCGAGCTTCAGACCTTTAATCCTATCCAGATCCTTATCCGTTCTTAGCTACACAAAAATGAACAGTAGGTATACAATTATTACAACGGTACATTATATTCATCTGTGCTAAAACATCATTTAAAAGAAGTATGGGATAAAAAAAAAACAAAAAAACACATACTCACCTGTATGTGGATACAGCATCTGCCCGCTCCGTTCTCTGTCTTGGAACTCTCAGTTCTTGGTCTTCAGTGAGCGGTGACTGTCAGTATTTTGACAGTGGGACTCTCCACTGTCAGAATACACTGATTAGCAGCTGCAGATTGACAAAAGATCGCCAACACTCCCTTCAGACAGAAGTTGATCTAACAATCAACTTTTGTCAAAAAAGGGATGTCCACACGCGACTCACAAAACATCTGGTTATTCCCCCCCAGTTGACATAGGTGCGATGCGAGATCCACTGCGGGTTTCTGCAACGCACCTGACTCGCAAGGCAGTTCACACTGCCATATGCGTACAGCTGGGAGTGTCAATACGATGTTAATGACACCCCCATTTCAGATCGCGTATCGCAGTGCAAACTGACAGTTCAGACAGGAATCGGATCACATGGGTGTTAACACCCTTGCGATCCGATTCTGATGCCATCCAAAAAAGGGTCCTGTGCGAGTCTGGTCTTTGCAATGCAAATTCAGCTATACTATCTGGCTGAAATCGCATCGCACAGACATCCCATATGATTTGCAGTGCAAATCACATGCGATCTCACACAGCGCACCAGTGTGAATACAGTCTCCCTGCTTAAGCAGATGAATTTCAATCCATCTATGGCCAGCTTTAGAGGTCAGGCATCAGTTTTGTCTGCACAGAGAAATTCTAGCAATTGTTTTGTAGAGAAACAACCTATCAGAAGCAGACTTATAGTCATTACCACTCTATAATCCTTGCATGGAAGCAGTTACTCACTTTATGAGACTGCTGCGGCTTGAAAACAGTTCAGATTGTATTTAGCTTAGCTAGCAGAACTGAGATTTTATCCACATAGGATTGCTTTTAGATAGTCTTGCTAAGAAAATATTTTTTGCATATGCATGTAACCACCCTTTAAAAAAAATTTAAAACAAAAGACCGGTTTCCAGAAGTCATATGTCTCTGTAAAAGCACAGTTTTGTATACTTCTTTGTATGGGTAATTATGTAGTGATTACATTGGTCTTGTTGTGTGGCCTGTAAACTCCAGCTTCCCTATTTATACCTATATTAGAACTCCAGCTTATTTTTTTCCATACAGAAGGTTTCGGTGTCTTATTGAAACTCATTTACAGTTTCAAAATGCAAAGAAAGCATTCATCCCATCTTTGACTTCAAGGCTCTCAATGCGTAGTACATACAAGGTTTCAAATTGAATCTACTCATTTATTGCCCTCCTTCACTGTTAAAACTTCTTGGCTTCTATTTACACTAAAATTTGAAGTTTGTGTCAAATATTCAGAAATGGTGAAGAACCTGAGTTAATGAAAAAGTAAAACTAAAGCAGAGTCCCTATATAAAATATAATATATTACATAAATAGTGAACCTAATTGGACAATATAAACTCTATATATGGCAAATGTCATGTACAAGTAACAAATATTATATTAGATAGTTTAAAAAGTATAAATGGTGAAGTCCACAAACATAGTTTAAATGAACGAAAACAAGAATTCGTGAAACATCACATAAATTTACAGTAAAATAACACAATCAGAAAATGGTGAAAGGAATATATAAAATTATAAAAGCTTAACCAAAGTCCCAATTGTAATATTCAGTGATTCAGAAGACATCCATGTGGGTATGAAGATATATTGTAGGCGTGAAGCTGTGAAGAAAGGCCCTTCCGCCAAACAGACTTGTACACCCAAAGTGAGTATGTAGTCTCCATACCCGGCAAAAATGACCACAACAGCGGTCTCACCAAGCACAGGGAATTCGGTCTCCCAAAAACCTAATAATGGATGTCCCCAACTCCTGGATCTTTATCACTCGAAGACATAAACAAAAATTGCGCCCATAGCGCAGTATTTAAAAGAATAATTTATTGAACTCAAATAAATTGCACTTACGACATGGAGCTCATAAACGTGCGGTGTGTCAATATATAATATGGCGGCGTCTCCTCGGGCTTCCTCTGCCTGCTAAACCATCAATCTCCGTAGAGACAAAACGTGATGATGTCAGTATCACAGGCCCACCCTACGCGTTTCATCACAATAGGACGTCGTTGGGGGATTTGTGAATTTGTGACCACGTGCGTCATTTAAATAGTAGCGCGGCGCCATCTTAACTAGGGGCCGCTGCAAGATGGTTTAGCAAGCAGCAGGCAGAGGAAGCCCGAGGAGAAGCCACCATATTATATATTGACACACCGCATGTTTATCAGCTCCATGTCGTAAGTGCAATTTATTTGAGTTCAATAAATTATTCTTTTAAATACTGCGCTATGGGTGCAATTTTGTTTATGTCTTCGAGTGATAAAGATCCAGGAGTTGGGGACATCCATTATTAGGTTTTTGGGAGACCGAATGCCCTGTGCTTGGTGAGACCGCTGTTGTGGTCATTTTTGCGGTTAAGGAGACTACATACTCACTTTGGGTGTTTGGAGGAAGGGCCTTTCTTTACAGCTTCACGCCTACAATATATCTTCATACCCACATGGATGTCTTCTGAATCACTGTCTATTACAATTGGGACTTTGGTTAAGCTTTTATAATTTTATATATTCCTTTCACCATTTTCTGAATGTGTTATTTCACTGTCAAATTTATGTGATGTTTCACAAATTCTTGTTTTCATTCATTTGAACTATATTTGTGGACTTCACCATTTATACTTTTTGGACTAATATAATATTTGGTACTTGTACATGTCATTTGCCATATATAGAGTTTATATTGTCCAATTAGGTTTACTATTTATGTAATATCATATTATATTTTATATAGGGCCTCTGCTTTAGTTTTCCTTTTTCATTAACTCAGGTTTTTCACCATTTCTGAATATTTGACACAAACTTCAAATTTTTGTGTTTTTCCTCACAGTGTTATTAGCTCTGCACCCACCCTATGTTTTCAACAGATTTGAGTTTTGGTGCTGGCAGCTTTATTTAGTTGATTTATTTCAATTTTTTCTTTTTCACATATTGTTTTTGAGCGCAACGTTAGCCATTTGGTTCTTTTTCTATTTACACTAGGTATGCGCATTTACAAAATCCTATCTTTCCTGGTCATCAAGGATTTCTTAGCTTTGCTGTTGGAGACAGCCACTATCAGTTTGTGATCTCTACCCTTTGGCTTTGTGTCTGTGGCTATGTGTGTTTACAAAAGGCCTTTGCACAAATTCTGGGTCTTCTAAGTTTCAGAGGTTTTTCTGTCACTGGGTGCTCCCATTGAACCCTAATGTGTCAATCACAATTAGGACCTTAGAGAACCTTGGGTGGCTCCTGAATATTGAGAAGTCTTTATATGTCACAACGCTTAAAATTACTTGTGCCTTCTCCTGGATACCCTTAAGGCCAACAACATCTTCCAGCCCCAGGAAAAGTTGCAACACTGCAGAGTCAGGTTCAGCAACTTCAATTCCAACGTCAGCCTACCCCTGCAACTTCGTGCAAATGCTAGGACTGTGAGTATACACCTTCAAGGTAGTTCCAGTTGCTCAACTGTACACATGAACCCTGAAACAAAAAATCTCACAGCGTGGGACAAATACAGTCTCTCTGGATAAGAGTTACACTCAAACTAAAGAGGTCAATGTCAGGTGGCCTTCTGACCCCATGTTATTGGAGGTGAAATGTTTCCCCCCCCCATAACAATGGAAGAAAATCATAAGGACGCCAGTTCGGGGGTTGAGGGTAGAATTCTCAGGCCCTCTGTTCAGGGTTGTTGGCATCAGGAGGAATCAATGCTTCTAGTTAACATCCTGAAGCTATAAGCAACTCACTGGTTGGTAGTTGTTTATTAGAACCCACCTTCTGACCAGTCATTCAGTCCAAATTCAATCAGACAATGTCACTGCAATGTCTTACATTAATTAACAGTAAATACCAGGATTGTTGGTGCAGCAAGGGGTGTGTGTGTGTGTGTGTGTGTGTGTGTGTGTGTGTGTGTGTATATATATATATACAGTCTTTCCCGCCAGGTCTTAGGTGGAGTATCATGTTACAACGATCTGCAGTGCACATTCCCAGAACAGAGAACTGGCAGGAGGATTTTCCTCGCAGACAATTTCTGGACCTAGGAAATAGTCTCATCATCTAGAGGTGTTCAAGAACATAAGTCAGTGCTGGAGAACACTGGATTTGCTAGCTTCTTAGCTCACCAAGAAGCTGAACTTATTTATCTCCAGGAAGCAAGACGTACCAAATGCACTGGTGGGACAAGGGGATCAGCATACCCTGGTCTACCCTTTTCCTCCTCTAAAGCTGCTACTTTGTCTAATTACAAGGACTGAGGAAAAAGACATTCCAGTCAGTCATTCTCACAGCTCCAGATTAGCTCTGGAAAGCACACTGACCTTATTAGTCTGTTTTACTATGTTCCATGGACTCTAATGCCCCGTACACACGGTCGGATTTTCCGATGGAAAATGTGTGATAGGACCTTGTTGTCGGAAATTCCGACCGTGTGTAGGCTCCATCACACATTTTCCATTGGATTTTCCGACACACAAAGTTTGAGAGCTTGCTATAAAATTTTCCGACAACAAAATCCGTTGTCGGAAATTCCGATCGTGTGTACACAAATCCGACGCACAAAGTGCCACGCATGCTCAGAATAAATTAAGAGATGAAAGCTATTGGCCACTGCCCCATTTATAGTCCCGACGTATGTGTTTTACGTCACCGCGTTTAGAACGATCGGATTTTCCGACAACTTTGTGTGACCGTGTGTATGCAAGACAAGTTTGAGCCAACATCCGTCGGAAAAAATCCATGGATTTTGTTGTCGGAATGTCCGAACAAAGTCCGACCGTGTGTACGGGGCATAAGGGTATGCTTTCCCCACTTCCGGGAGCCTCAGCCACGGGTATTGACGTCACGGCTGGGGCTCCCCCCCCCCCCTCGCCGGGCCAGTAGGCGAAAGGAGCGGAGCCTCACGCATGCGCAGTAGGGTTCCCGTCGTGAACCTGAAAGGCTACACTGCCAGGTTCACTTACTCGCAATGGAGGCGGCATGCACCTGACAGCTGATGGAAACATCAGCTGTGGTGCTGACATCGCTGGACTCCAGGACAGGTAAGTGTCCGATTATTTTTTTTTTGCAAATTCTTTATTTAGTTAAGGCATACAGTGATACACTGCATCAGCAACATTGTAAATACTGTAATTCACCTCCACAAGCTAGACCACATGTACAAACTTCGCTATAAAGCAGGTAATATAAACATATATTCGGGGACTAGACATTGGGCTTTGGGGTAAAGGAGGTATCCGCATCCCGCACAATTTTGACGGTTTACACCAAATTATTCCAGATGAAAAGAGGTCAATATGACCCTAGGGCCAAACAGCAAATAAAAGCCAGAGAAGAAAAGGATAAAGAAGGGGGTGGGAAGAGAAAGGAGGGGGGAGGGGACCATCCTCCAATCCCTCCATCAATGTCCGGGGAGCCATCTCACGTGCCTCCACTCCCAGTGGAGTTAGGTCATCAGCTCTGCATGCTCCTCCGAGTAAGCGAACTTGTGCCAATAAAACAATTTCTTGAGGAACTTCTCTCTGAGGCCCCTATCTGTGGCCACCAAGTCTTCCATTTCATTGATTTTGGCTACTCTTTTCAACCAGACGGCCACCCCCAGCGGCTGTGTCCGTTTCCAAAACAAGGGGATGCAACTTTTCGCCGATGTGAGCAGGAGAGGTAGGATGGATCTCCTATAGATCTTGCTCGGAATCTCATGGTAGGAGGAAGAACGCGGGGCTCAAAGGCAACTCCCGATCAGTGAACTTCTGGACAATGCGGTGGACCTCGGTCCAATAGGGGACCAGGAGACGTGGAGGAGAGAACCAGGTTCCTCCCCACATCTCCAGCACAAATCAAAGCTCTGAGGGAACATCTTATGGATACTCTCTGGTGTATTGTAGAACCGAGTCAGCACCTTAAACACTTCCTCCTGGTGGTTAGCACACACAGAAGTTTTACTTGAGAAGTGAATTGAAGTCCCAGATCTTGCTCCCACTTGGAAATATAGGGGGGTCTGAACTCCTAGGGAGGGGATATGAGCAATTGATAAGTCACCGAAACTGTATGGCGCACGGGGAACTGTTCCAGGCATAATTGCTCGAAGGTAGTCAGGGTCCTTCTGAAGGGTGCTGGGAGGGCTAGCAACCCTATGAAGTGAGCTAGCTGGAGTTTTTGCCAGAAGGACAGACCCGCCAAGGACGGGTCCTCCATGACGCTTTTCCTGGACATCCAATGTCCGCTGAGGATGAAATGATGGAGCTGAGATCTTTCGATCCCTTTGAGCTCCTGGAATCTGGGGTCGCCGAGTCCTGGACTGAAGGCTGGATTCCCAACAACTGGGGTGAGCGAAACTGAAAAATCATGGAATGCTTTTTGAGCGATCTTCCACGTCTCTCCCACGGTGGGGTGGTCTAGGACCCGGCTTGGCAGACTCGTCTGGCACCAAGGCACCGAATCCAGCTGAGCTCCAGTCAAGAGCCGTTCCACTCGAACCCACTGTTTAATCGCATCATGGCAACACCAGTTTAAGATTCGTGTCAGGTGACAGGCCATGTGATAAAAATTAACGTCTGGCAGGGCCATTCTGCCTAACAGTTCTGGCAATCGTAAGATCGACTGGGCAAGCTGTGGGGGTTTTCTGGCCCAAAGGAAGGTGACGAAGGCTCGGTTCACCGCCCTAAGAAAAGAACTCTGGATCTGGACAGGGAGGGCCTGAAGATGGTATAGCAACCGAGGCATGATGTTCATTTTTACTATGCTACAACATCCGAACTAGGAGAACATACCCTGCAGCCAAGACTGTGGGGGTCTTTTTTGATGGCCGTCAAAAGGGGTGAAAAAATGAGGGAGAAAACGTCCCCCGTCCTACTTGGCAAAATAATGCCCAGAAGTTATTTGATGGAGGTCCCTGCCCATTTGAAAGAGAAATCTGCCCAGAGTAGCGTACCTAGAGAGTCCGGCATGGAGACGTTTAGCGCCTCTGATTTCTGGTAGTTAATAGTGAAAAAGGATGGTGCCCCGTACTTCAATTCCACCAGCAGGTTTGGGATGGATACCAGGGGGTTGGTTACAAAGAATAAAAGGTCATTAGCAAATGTTGCAATTTTTGTGGACAGCGTATTGTCCAAACGAGGGCACAAAAAAATCTGGGTTGTCCCTAACCATATGCAGAAAGGGTTTTGCAGCTGTGGTTGGACCTCCACTTTAATACCTTCAAAGGTCATTTGTCTGCCCTATCTGTTCTTTTTCAGTATTCTCTGACTTGATATCTTACCGATTCACACTTTATTCATGGGGTTGCCCTTCTTACTTCCTCTGTTAGGCATCTATTCAAGCCTTGAGATTTAAATTTTGTACAGTCAGTGTTGTAAAGATACCCTTTTAGACCTATTTGGAACATGTCTTTTACACTGCTATCTTGTAAGGTAGCTTTCTTTGTGGTCATCCTTTGGCCAGAAACGTTTGAGATATCAGCATTGTCCTGTAGACAGCACCATTTGGTGTTACTAATTTGTAAGGCTGCAACCTGGTCTTTAGCTCATGCATTTTCTGAATTTTACTAGTTTAATGATTATGCATCAACAGATGCTAGTTTAATTCAAAAGGTTCTGTCTATTTATTACCCTTTTCTTTTTCTTGCTGGGCTGATTCATCTATGTTGACCGGGTGTACCCATCCCTCAGGTTGGACTACTTTTGGATGTCCCTAGGTTGCTTAATTTTCATCAAATGGTGTCTCTAAAATGACCAGTAGAGGAAATAGGAATTTTAAGCTCAACATAAAATCCTTTTCCCAAAGACCATTGATGGAGACAGCTCCCCCCCCCCATATGCCATTTTGCGCTTTGGACAGCTCGCTAAAACTGGCAATGTGTGGGGTGAGTAAGGTTAAAGCCTGTAGAGGGTTGGCCTCAGGTTTTATATGTGCCTAGTGTTCATTTCTTCTGTTGGGGGCAGTGAAACCTAGGTTGCCTAATTCATCAAACTGTCCCTCAATAAACTCATTAAAAAAAAAAAAAAAAAAAAAAAAAAAAACGAACAATTGTACAGCTTGTAAAACAAAAATAAAAACCCTGTTTTACATAAAAATGTCAGGAGTAAGACAGAAACAAGTATGAAGATTGAGTAGGGTAATGGAAGCTCAATAAAAAAAAAAAAGACTCACCACATTACGAGAAAGGTTCAGGATCTTCAGATTGGGGGCTTTTAAGTGAATTTCTGACATGTGATCCAGTCTGTAGAGTTTGTTGTTACTGAGATCCAAAGATAAAAGCTGAAGGATGAGGGAAAAAAGTGATAATGCAAATGGGTACAGCACACATGAACAGGAGATGGCTTTTAAAGCTAAAGTGCACTTTTATGCAAAAAGAACGCTAAATAATCTTCACAAACAGTAGGATTCAAGAACCTTTATTTTTTTAATCTACATAAACACCAACTATTAGTACAGATCCTTAAGGTATCAACGGTTGGGCAGCAAGACTTGGTTCAAACCTTACTTTATCATCTTTTATAAAACAAGTGAGAAAACCCACCTCGGGCACATTCTCTTCAATAATCTGCAGCATGCTCTGCATACAGGACTTCCTGTTTAGAATGAGGTCTACTTTGTTTGCCACCAGATCTAAAGAGACACAAGCAGTATCAGTGAAACATTTTACCGGGGTACAGCCTATTAGAACAATGCATGTAAAATACAGAATGTGTACCTGGATCAGAACGCAATGAACTCATGTCTAGGGCTTGCTGGGCTCCATCATATCGCTTCTGCATACAGCACTGTTGGTAAACACAAAAACATTGTTCCTAAGAGGCAAAGTCAATTAAACAGGGATATCAAAGGAAGAGGTAAACTAAACTTAAAGTGGGGTTCCACCCAAAAAAACAAAAATACCTGAAAAATTCTAAAAAAAAAACAAACACATTTAGATATATTTTTTTTTTTTGTTACTTACCTCTAAATGCCTGTTGCTAGGTGGTGCCTCATAGTCTGCCTCTTCCTTTGCCTGGGCTGGTGACATCACTTCCCACTCGGCACAGGAAGGGCTCGGCTCTGCTCCCTCCCTCCTGTCAATCATCTGGGACCCATTACAGGTCCCAGGTGATTGAGCGGCCAATCACGGCGTGCGGCGCCGCTCGCGCATGCGCAGTGGGTGCCAGGCTGTGAAGCCACAGCCCGGCGCCCACAGTTGAAATGCCGGCGCGACGAGCGGAAGGGGGGAAGAGCGGGGCTTCGATCCCCCGCATCGCTGGACCCAGGGACAGGTAAGTGTCCAATTAAAAGTCTGCAGCTGCAGTATTTGTAGCTGCTGACTTCTAATTTTTTTTTTTTTTTTAATGGACCCCCTGGGTGGAACTCCTCTTTAAGAAAGTTTGTTTTATCCATGTCCTATGGTAGTTAAGGGAAGCTGCCAGGAAAAAAACACTGACAATACAGCCACATGTACAGAGGTTTCAGCGGAAACTGTCCACTTTTCAAGATCATTACCAGCTCCCTGTCACAGTGTATAACCCTGGCCACCCCCTCCCCCAGGTCGCAGTGCATCCATCCCCACTTTTACACTTGGTTAACCACTTCACACAAAATCACATCCCTGTAAGTGGTTATACCGGGGTGATGCCCGCAGTTGCAGTCGGCTATTTTATGATAGCAACTGTTACGGCTAATGAGCCGCTCGGCTGTTATAAGGAGCGGGAAGGGACATACATTCACCCTGCCCCCCTGTTCTCTTGTCCCACCGGGAGACTGGAGCGACCATCCGGCACGTCTGCTGGCTGTTTGGAGTCCCAAAATGAAGCCCGAAATGGCTTCGATCGCGTCTCCTATGCAAAAACACACACGGAGAGGACGTAACTTCCAGTTTACTCGGTTGCCAATAGCACCAATTTAAAAAAATAATAATAATAAAAAAAAAAAAAACAGTATTCCAAAACGCAGATTTTGGCGTTTTGAATACTTTGAAGTGCAAAGGAGGGATTTGGGGTTTTAGACCCCTGATCCCTCCATAAAAAGCACCTGTAACTGCCCATTACTGTCACAAGGGATGTTTACAAGGACAGTGTTCAATAAACAATTTTTTATTAAAAAAAAGTGTATTTTTTCCACAAATTAAAAAAAAAAAACAAAAAAAACAAAACATGTTTGAAAGACTGCTGTGCAAATACAGTGTGAGATAAAATATTGCAACAACCGCCATGTTATTCTCTAGGGTCTTTGCTAAAAAAGATATATAATGTTTGGGGGTTCCAAGTAAATTTCTAGCAAAAAATACTGATATTAACTTGTAAACAAGTGTCAGAAATAGGCTTGGTCCAGAAGTGGTTAAAGCATATCCCCATCCAACCCCCTCACCCCCGATTACAGCACCTCCCTCCACAGCTAGTTCTCCCCTACTATTCACAGTGTTGCCTCCTCTGGTCCACCTCAGTGCGCATCCCTGCTCACAGTATATTCTTCCCCAGTAACCTATCCACCCTACACACAGTACATTTTTCCCCAGCAATCTCACCTTTCACTTATGGCTTGTTCACATGTGTGTCAATACTCTGTGATTAAGCAGAATTTATTCAGTGTTTTTAAAGCCTTATAACCGCCCTTGAATGCCTGCCATGAAAATGACAATGGCCAGTAAACACAGAAATGGTAGCATTATGTTGTGTTAAGCATCAATGCCTCATTAAGAGGACATGCTGCTTGATTTTTATCAGCTGCCCCCATTCATGTCACTGGTAACATATTGCAACCACATCTTAACTGCACCTATAGCATTTTACGGCATGTTAAAGTGTTTGATACCCCAGCACTTTATATGACTGATATGTGCTGGCTGTACCGTGTAATTGTATGAGCAAGTATCCTGTTCTTTTTGTATTGCTTCCTTTTTTGTGAAATCCCTGTGTTCTTGCTAGTCCCCTTGATTACCTATTAAAAACTGACCACACTAAGCAGGAGAGCACACCGTGGTCAGTTCTCTAGCTATGCTGGGAACGCAGTCTGCTCTCCTCCAATGATCAGACTTGTCCTGACACGCCCCCGCTGCACAGCCATTCACTGGGAAACTGTGTGCGGCTGCTTCCCCTCCCCCCAGCTCTTATACAGCTGAGAACAGAGGGAATGTGATCACTTTAAAAAGAAAAAAAAAGGGGGGGAAAAAAGTATAATGTCTCTCTCATATCTATACAAAAATGTTTTGCCTTTCATTTCTATTTTGGCCTGAATGGGTTGTTTCACACGGTGATCGTTTAAAATCACTTTATTGAAACATTTTTCAAGTGTTGGCTGGCCAGTGGAGGTTTCTGTATCCCAGAATGCCCTGGGAAATAATAAAGAACTAGGACAGAGCTGCTTCAGGCACTTCCGGTTTGTACAGATCAGCTGTATGGTAACACCATTTGCTTTTTTGAACAGGCAAAAGTATCAAGCCAGCCAGCAATCCTGACAGTGCGGCATTGAGCATTATTGCCAGCAGTGTCAGTGCCAGCAATGCCAATACCAGTGCAACGCCTCCTTTTTTCTGCTGGGCCATTCTTTCCATGATCATCCTGAGCTGGACCAGGCCAACTGTCAAAGAGATCAAAGTATACAAAACCACCTTGCATAGAATTCTCAGAAAGGTCTGGTATCACACCACAACCTAGCCACGCCTCAAAGCAAATAAATTCCTCTACATCACTACCCCTTTAACCACTCCTGGACCGGCTCGCAACGATATAGGTCGGCACTTTTAAGAGGGATATCGTTATTATGGCAGCAGCTAGCTGCCATAACCCCGGTATCCTCGTCTTCAGCCGGCGGTCCCCTTTCAAATAAAAGTGGTCTCTGCGGCTGATTTGCCGCAAGATCACTTTTAATCGGGGGCGGGAGAGCGCCCTTACCGGAGCCATCGGTAGCAGCGGAGATAATCTGGTCCTCTCTCCTGCTTGGCTGGCTGCCGAGTGAGGGGAAGATGACCCCGCTCGGTTCCATAGCATTGACTGCTGGAAGTGACGTCAAACGTCACTTCCGCCCAATGCTCTTAAAAAAAGGAGAATTTTTTTTTTTTATCATTGCATTTTAGGTGTAAATATGAGATCTGAGGTCTTTTTGACTACAGATCTCATTTAAGAGGTCCGGTCATGCTTTTTTTTCTATTACAAGGGATGTTTACATTCCTTTTAATAGAAATAAAAGTGACCCAAATTTTTATTTTTTTTTTTAAAAAGGATAGTGTCAAAATAAAAAGTAAAATAAATAAGAAAACTTTTTTTGAAAGCACCCAGTCCCGCCAAGCTCACGCGCAGAAGTGTACACCTACGTGAGTAGCGCCCGTATATGAAAACACTGTTCAAACCACACATGTGAGGTATCGCCGCAATCAGAGCGAGAGCAATAATTCTAGCCCTAGACCTCCTCCAACCCAAAACTGGTAACCTGTAGAAATTTTTAAACGTCGCCTATGGGGATTTCTAAGGGTAAAAATATGTTGCCATTCCACAAGCGGGTGCAATTTTGAAGCGTGACATGTTTGGTATCAATTTACTCAGTGTAACATCTTTCACAATATAAAAAAAAAAAAAAAATTGGGCTAACTTTACGGTCTTATTTTTTTTTAATTCAAAAAAGTGCACTTGTAAGGCAGCTGCGCAAATATGGTGTGACAGAAAGCATTGCAATGACCGCCATTTTATTCAATGCTTCAAAAACACGCCATAAATGCTATAGATGCATAAACAAGCATTGCTTTCTTCTTCATAATCAACATGTGTGTGACAAGCCTTTACACAGCAACCAGGTCAATGCTGCCTCTGCCCTCCAAAACACCTTTAACCGCTTGCCAACCAGCCGCCGTCATATCCTGCGGCAAGGTGGCACGATCCCGCGAATCGCTGTAGCTGTACATCGGCTCGGGAACTCGCTTTTGTGGGCGCGCGCTCCCATTGGCCAGCGGGGGGAGCCAATCAGCGGGTCGATGTCTGCCAGCCACCCGCGATTGTTCCCCGCAGTGACAGAACGGGGATCTGTCTCTGTAAACAAGGCAAATGTCCGTTCTGACAGGGGAGATCACACAGATCCTGTCTTTTTGCTTTGCAGGAAGATGGATCTGTGTGTTGTCCCAATGAGCCCCTCCCCCATACTGTTAGAGCACACAGTGAGGGAACAAAGTTAACCCCTTGATTGCCCATGATGTTAACCCCTTCCCTGCCAGTGTCATTAGTACAACAGTGCATATTATTAGCAACGATTACTGTAATAATGTCACTGGTTCCCAAAAGTGTCAAAAATGTCAGTTAAGTGTCCGATCTGTCTGCCGCAGTCCCTCTAAAAATCACTGATCGCCGCCATTACTAGTACAAAAAAAATGAAAATAAAATTATAAAAAAGCCATAAATCCATCACCCATTTTGTAGACGCGATAACTTTTGTGCAAATCAATCAATATACGCTTATTGCGATTTTTTATATGTAGCAGAATACATATCGGCCTAAACTGAAATTTGTTTTTTTAGCAAAAAATAAAAGGTTTTTAACCCCTTGCTGACCAGCCGGCATTATACTGACCACTGGCAACGAGCGTCCCCGGGCACGAGAGGCAAAACAGGGATGTGTGTGTGTAAACACACACATCCCTGTTCTGTGAGGAGTGACAGATCGAGTGTGCCTAATAGCTAGGAACCACGATCTGTAATTTCCTCTCGGTCAGTCCCCTCCCCCTACACTTAGAAACACACACAGGGAACACAGTTAACCCCTTGATCGCCCCCTAGTATTAACCCCTTCCCTGCCAGTGACATTTTTACAGTAATCAGTGCATTTTTATAGCACTGATCGCTGTATAAATGCCAATGGTCCCAAAAAATGTGTCAAAAGTGTCCGCCATAATGTCGCAGTCCTGATAAAAATATCGAAGATCACCACCATTACTGGTAAAAAAAAAAGAAGAAAATAATAATAATAATAATAATTACTATAAATCTATCCCCTATTTTGTAGACGCTATAACTTTTGCGCAAACCAATCAATCTACGCTTATTGCGATTTTTTTTACCAAAAATATGTAGAATATATATCGGCCTAAACTGAGAAAAAAAAAAAAGGGCATATTTATTATAGCAAAAAGTACAAAATATTGTGTTTTTTTTTCAAAATTGTCTTTTTGCTTATAGCTCAAAAAATAAAAACCGCAGAGGCGATCAAATACCACTAAAAGAAAGCTCTATTTGTGGGAAAAAAAGGACGTCAATTTTGTTTGGATGCAGGTTTGCACGACCGTGCAATTGTCAGTTAAAGCGACGTAGTGACGTATCGCAAAAAATGGCCTAGTTATTGAGCAGACAAATTTTCTGGGGCTGAAGTGGTTAATTGCTACATAACAGATCAAAAACGTGAAATGGCAATGTCACAGCTAAGAAACTGGTTGCACCTTGCCTATCAAGGTTCAGTTAAAGCAACGTAGTGCCGAATCGCAAAAAATGGCCCGGTAATTCAGCAGCCAAATCTTCCGGGGGTGGAGTGGTTATAAAAAAAAAAAAAACAAAAAAAAAAAAAAAAAAAACAAAAGTCACTGTTTGTTTATAGTGCAAAAAATAAAAACCGCAGAGGTGATCAAATACCACCAAAAGAAAGTTCTATTTGTGGGGGAAAAAGGACATTTTATTTGAGTATAGTGTCGCATGTCCATGCAATTGTCAGTTAAAACGACGCAGTGCCGTATCGCAAAAAATTGCTTGGTCAGGAAGTGGGTAAATCCTTCCGGGGCTGAAGTGGTAAAAACGAGGCTAATAGGATATTTTCCTTATATTTCACATTTACTTCCTCCAGGTAATGGGTATCAAACTCAGCATTTTCACACAAAACATTGTATTTATACCACTTAATATAATAAAAGCATTAACCAAAACCATTATAGTCTACTATAAATACCTTAAAATGTGCGATTTCCTCTTCAGTCATTTGCATTTCTTTTGAATGAGCAGGCGGCGGAGTTGGTTGTGTAATTATAGTAATCTGAAGAGCAGACAGTAAAAGGCAAACACAGATATTACAGATATTCCTAGTTTCTTCCAAAATATATGGAAACTGGTGCAAAGTATGTAACAAACATAACATGGGCTGTCATAACCAGCAGGGATTAAATCAGTTTAGCTAAGAGTTGCATACCTTGAAGTTCTCTCTGTCAGTAAAAGTCCTTGAGATCTGTTTCAGAGCTTTTGCAACAGCTGCATCTTCCACATAGAAGTGGGCCCGAGAATGGTCAATATGGTACTATGTATGAAAACACATTATAAATAGGGATTTTAAAAGAGAAAAAATACCATAAAAGTGGAATAAGCTTACAAAAGAAAGAAATGCTTAGGTAGTGTCCTCAATTTAACTCACCCCTATAGGAGAAAAAGGGAGTGAACAGCCACTTTGCAAAAGGCCTATCAACCAATCCTTCTCATATTTTTTACCATATGGAATCTGTTCAAAGACAAGAAACAGAAGAAGAACAAACATTGATGTAAACTGATTTATGGCCAAACCAACATAACTAAAGCACTTCGAGAACTGAGTGGACTCCAAAGGCACACCCATCTGGTCCACTTCCAAAGTCTTTAAAATTACTCAACTTACTTGTACACCTTAAAGAAAAAAAGGGTTGATTATAACCATCTCATCCATCTATAAAGCCAAAGCATTTTTTATTAATTGTGGATAGAGTAGGGAAAGGTTAAAAATGTTAAAACAGAAGTGAGAGGAGAGCTTTCTACATTAAAAGGAAGACATCTTAGCCCAGGGGTAGGCAACCTCGGCCCTCTAGCTGTGGGGAAACTACAAGTCTCATGAGACATTGCAAGACCCTGACAATCAAAGCCATGACTACTAGAGGCGGAGGCATGATGGGATTTATAGTTTCACCACAGCTGGAGGGTCGAGGTTGCCTACCCTTGCCTTAGCCGGTTGTCACTGGGGGGGGGGGGGGGGGGGGGGGAGTGTTCCTATTTTAGGATTTCCCCATTATTCCTGTTTCTGGACAACTAAAATGTTACATGTTTTATCACCAGGCCCTGGTAGCAGTGGTAACCAGGAAAAACAAAAGGGTGAACCTCCCCAGTGCAGAAATGGAAATACACATCTGACAAGGGTTACTACCTTTCCCCACTGTAAAATCTTTTTCATAGTCCAATAAGGGACACAAGATGTCTTAAAACCTTCAGGTTATATTGCCACCTATGGAAGTATAGGACACTGGCAAACAAAACAAAAATGAAATACTAGCCCAGGGTGTACTCCTACTAAACAGCATGCCTCCGTTTACGAGTAAACAAACGAGTGGGACTTGAGGCCCTAAATGGACAGGAAACAAAAGTGAATTATAACCAACCTGTAAATTCTATATCTTGGAGTACAGTACAGAACTTGCAGACATGGGTTATATGCCACTACATTCAGGTGAATGGACACTGACAAAAGCTTTTCTGGAAATGCCCCCAGTGCGCCCTCATATAACCCCACTAGCCTTTTGGGACTTCAGTTTTGTAGCAAACAATAAGTAGCTACAGAGGACAGACAGAAGAGACTGGTGTCCTGTACTGTACCCTGAGATATGGAATTTACAGGCAAGCCAAAATGATAATTATCTTAAATTGTACAGTACAGCGCTAGTTATAGACCATGGAACGTCCAAAGCAATCAATGAAGGTATCAACATAGCAAACAGGCCAACAGAAAGCTAGGGTCAACAGACCTAAAGATAATCAAATGACAACTTGAAGCACCTGGTTGCTAAAGCTCACTTCAGGAGGCTGAAAAGCCCAAGAACACAGACAGAGCTGATGGAATTGGCCCTGATAGGAAAAGGAGGAACACTTGCCTTGAGAGCATAAGCTCTAGAAATGAGCTGCTGGGCCACCTACCAATGGTGAAAGAGGAAGCAAGATGTCCCTTCTTGGGACCTTCAGGGAGAACAAAGGAGAACTGTTTTTCTGAGGAAAGATGATGTAGCTAAGTAACCCTAACTGCTCTGACTACATCCAAGCAGTGGAGTGAAATCTCCTTGGCTTGCATCAAGGCAGGACATGGGGAAAGGATATTATCCTTATACTGAAGTGAAGAGGGTCTGGGTCTCAGGACCACCCCCTGTCTCTATGCAAGATAAGAAAAGGTGCTCCACCTGGCGGCTAGTGAACGACCCTGAGTTAATCATCATTGAACTGGCCTCCTTTTACAGACCTATACAGTCCCTGTGATGACTACTCTGATGAGGCACTACAATCTATATCCCTACCGGTTCTGACCAGACAGGCCCGCTTAGAACTAGAAGCGCCGTTCACATTGGACGAGCTGAAAGAGGCTCTTTCTCTACCTGTAAGGCACCGGGGGATGATGGGATCCCCACGGAGGTCTATACCCAATATGGGGAAGCTATCCTACCTAAAACTACTGGTAGTGTTTAACGCCTCCTTGAAAATGAGACAGTTACCCGCAACAATGTCTAGGGCAAATGTTATACTGTTGCTTAAGCCAGGAAAGGATTTGGTGGATCTGAGCTCGTACAGACCCATCCCATTACTGCAAAGTGACGTAAAAATATTAGCAAAACTACTGGCCTTCAGGGTTAACAGGATCGTCCTATATATTGTCCACCCAGATCAGGCAGGCTTTATGCCACGCAAGTCTACTGCCAATAACCTTAGAAGACTTTTTCTGAACATGCCGACCCAAGCAGATAATACCGGACATAGGGCACTGTTGTCTCTTGACACTAATAAGGCATTTAACAGTGTCAGCTGGAGGTATCTCTGGGCTGTGTTGTCCAAATATGGATTCGGTCCCAGGTTTATCGCATGGACACATTTACTGTATAGCTCTCCACAAGCTGCCATACGCATGTCCCCTGTCTTTGCACTGGGTAGGGGGACTAGGCAGGGCTGCCCCATGTCACCTATGCTCTTGCCATTGAGCCCCTCGCTGCCCAGGTGCGTGATTGCCCACAAGTTATGGGATTTAGATATATGTCGAACTGCATGAGAAATCATGCTCTACGCTGAAGATATGCTCCTTTTCTTGGGGAACGTGGACAATTCATTATCTGGGGTTATGTCAATCATCTTGGACATTGGCCAATATTCAGGCCTTACCATCAATTGGTCCAAATCCGCATTGGATGAATCCGCATGCTTTTGAATGAAGCACTTGGGCCGCGGACAGTGCTTCGCTGTCCTATCCCAAAGGGGAACTCCTTTAGGTACTTGGACTATCAAATATCCCCCAAGCTTACTAATTACTATAGCCTAAACATTTACCCCTTATTAACCCGTTTCAGGGATAAGATAAACATATGGAACAAACTTAAAATATTCTTGGCAGGAAAAACCAACCTCATCAAGATGATTCTTATGCCCCAGTTTTTGCATGTGTTCCATAACACACTTGTGGTTATTTCACTAAAGATATTCCCGAGTGGTCAACTCTTTATTTAGATTGCTGCTCTGGAATACTTGTCCTCCCAGGATCAAATTGGAACAGCTGCAGTATCCCAAGGATGGGGGTGGTCTAGCACTCCCCAACCCTTGGCTATACTATCTGGCTGCACAACTGCAGCATTTGATTGGAGCCATGTCTTCCAATCCTGCCGGATTGTTGGCTAGACTCATGCTTTTAGGCAGAGTCCATTCCAGAGGGCCTGGAGGATCAGCTGCTCCAAAGACCCAATAAACAAATGCCCGCTTATGCACTTCTTCAAAAGGTGTGGAAAAAAAGCCAAGAATTGCAGTAAGTAAAGGGGTACACAATATACAGCCCGATTTGGGAGAATAAATGGTATGAGGAACTGGCCAAACTTCAACAGGGACCCAGATGGCAATCTCTAGGAATAACCTGCCTCTCCCACGTTTTCCATAATGGGAGACTGCTTTCTTTCCGAGGCCTGCAAAGCAAGTTTGCATTGCCCTCCAACATGCTGTTCTATTACCTGCAACTACAACACTCGGTTAGAGCGCAGGGTAATCCAGTGGAATGGGTACAATCATCCACCCCTATTTTTCATTTGCTTCAAAATGCCACAGAAACAAAGGGAATAATCTCCCAATGCTATCTTATGCTTCTATCTGTATCATTTTTAGAGGATCATCCCATGAAAGCAATGGCTATGTGGGAGGGGGACTTAGGCCCAGTTTCGGGTGATCAATGGGAGGAAGCCCTTCATTCTGTTAATACCTGTTCACTAAATGTATCGCAGAACCTATCCCAACTATATATATATATATATATATATATATATATATATATATATATATATATATACACACATACACACACACACACATATACAGCTGAGAGCGTATTATATGCCTGTAAAACTTCATAGACTGGGCAAACTACCGGACCCGTTGTGTGGTAAATGTAAAATAGTGCCAGGTGACCCGATACATCTCCTCTAGCGATGCCCCAAGCTCCATAGATACTGAAGGGGGGTCCTGGCCATACTTAACCAGGTATTCCTGGTTCCTCTTGATCCATGTTGCCTCCTAGGCGTTTTGGAGGAGGCAATTCCAAAGGCGATGACGAGGACAGCCTTTTCTAGGGCTAGGAAAAAAATACTTATGGGATGGAAATCTGCCACTCCTCCGACTGTTAAATCCTGGATTCAACACATGGGTAATACCCTTATCCTTGAACAGTACAAATATCAACACAGGGGGAGGCCTGGTGAATCTGACAAACTATGGGCCCCCTGGCTTGATACACCGGAACTTAGTCCCAAAGAACTTGGTACTCAAGGGTAATGATTGTTTGAGGGGTGTTTAACATTGTAGAAAAACTGTGGGAAAGTTTGGTTGTTGATATACCTGCCCGGGTTACTAATGCTTCACCATTTGGCGATGCGCATTGCAAATACAATGCTATGCATATTCATTCTTCTCTGGTTATTACATCATGTGGCTATTTGCTTGTGATTGGTATCTATATGACAAACTGAAGTGTATTGTAATAATGGTTTTGTTATGATAAGAAAAGGTTCCTTACAAGAAAGGATTGCAAACTTGGAGACACGTTTGATGGAGGGAATAGCTACAAAAAAAAAGAAAAGAAAAAAGCCATCTTAATGGTAAAATCACCAGTAGGATATTCTTAATCGGTTCAATGGGAAGTCTTTGAAGATCCCAAAGCACCAGATTAAGTTCCCAGGGGTACATATGAGCAACTCCGTGTACTAATGTCTTGAAAAATGAGTTTAAAGCCAAAGCTTTCTGCAATAGAATAAAGAAGGCAGTAACTGACCAACAGTCAAATACTGGTCTAGGCTAGTCTGTAGGAAGGCCAGGATGCAAGGAATAAAATATTCCTGGGTGTTAAGATGCCTGGTTTTGCACCAAAATATGCCTAACAGGTGTGATGGTAGATCCTACAAGAGGTAGTTTTTCTCCCCATGCCTGAGGCACGAATTACAGTCAGAAATGCCCCCATCTTTTAGGACCCGAGTTTCAGAAAATACCTAACGCTTGTGCGTCTGTATGGCTCAAGCTTTGCATATGACACAGTCTAATTTTGGAGGCTGCTGCAGGTATCTGTGGGCAATCAAAATACCTGAAGAATGGCTTCTCCCACATAATCAGCCAAAGCTTTATTTTGTCCTCCCTATTCTGGGAAATCCACACTTCCCTCATACACAGGGCTACTTCCTGCATTGGTGTTCTTCTGGACAATCTTGCCTCAGTCTGTCTTCAGCGACATACCATTCAGCCCCTCTCAAAATTATTCCATCCCGGCCTCTCTTCTAAAGGCCCATGGCCCTGATAACAGCTGTCAGAACCTTTTCTTGCCATAACCAAATATAATCGCTCACCAACTCTTTAAACAAATGTCAGTCTGGAGAGATTCCTTGCCATATTATCACTTTTTACTTAGCAGAGGCCAACAATTTATAATTAGGGTAGTAGGAAACTAAATAAATATAGTTCACTATTACCCACAAATTGTTTGGCCAGTTAACTTCAGGAGAGGTATTTAAAACTTCTAACCTGTTACAGATTACCTCAAAGACCACATAAAATTTCCTAAACCAATTTGAACCTATGCTAGTGCTGTCTAAAAGGCGGATGGCACTCTCAGGGCTTGTTTACACTTGCTGCGACTTTAACATACATTTAAACAGAGAAGTATGGGAAGTTTTTTTTATGCATATTCATGCTCGGTTTTTACACCTCCCTGAGCGGAGAGATGCTGCCTGTCAGTCAGCATCTCACCTGCTCTGCTCCTCCACCCTCATTGGAGCGCTCAGCTGTAGAGGGGCGGGGAGCAGCCATCTCAGCAGCTCGCTGGAG
>NC_133334.1:218418447-218507896 GCF_042186555.1 Aquarana catesbeiana | reverse complement strand
AGGCTACTGTTCTGTATCAGATAGCTGTTGCTGTTATAATCACGTCTTATTAATTATCATCTTAAATGGCACTTTACATACATTAAAGCATCAACATTGAGTTTCAGGTACTGGTACTTATTGCTGGACCATCTACACAACAATCCATCCAAGGACATGCTATGCTAACAAGGCACACGCTGAAAGCACCGCTGACAACACGGGCGACTGAGAGCTTCAAAATAGACGATTCCTTATAAAAGCATATTACCACAAGTTCTAACAAAATTCATCTCTTGACATGCTGGTGATAAATTTCTGACCACACTGGGCAGGAAGACTGCACAAGTCTAAATTCACTGCTAACAGCCAACTGGGCAATGTGTATCTCACTCACCTAAATTTCACATCATGAGACCCCGATACTCACAAGTCAACCATAGTCGTAATCAAGACCTGTCAGCGCCAACTGGACTCTTTTTTTAGCCAATCTGTATAACCGCTTCCAGACCAGCCGCCGCAGTTTCAGTAAGGCAGGCTGGCTCCCCTGCGCGAAATCACGTTACTGTACGTGATCTCGCGAGGCACGTATAGCTGCACAGCAGGGGTGCCGATGCTCGCGGCCAAAGGTCGCAATGACCGCCAGCCACGAGCGATCGTGACCAGGAGACACAGAATAGGAACGAGTGTGTGTAAACACAGACTTCCCTGTTCTGACAGGAATGACAGATCGTGTGTTCCTATTAGCTAGGAACCAGATTGCCGCCATTACTAATAAAAAAATTAAAATGCTATAATCTATCCCCTATTTTGTAGACGCTATAACTTTTGCGCAAACCAACCAATATACGCTTGTTGCGTTTTTTTTACCAAAAATATGTAGAATACATATCGGCCTAAGCTGAGGAAAAAAATTTATATATTTTTGGGGGTTATTTATAAAAGCAAAAAGTAAAAAATAATGCATTTTTTTCAAAACTGTCACTCTTTTTTTGTTTATAGCGCAAAAAATAAAAACTGCAGAGGCGATCAATACCACCAAAGAAAGCTCTATTTGTGGGAAAAAAAAATGTCAATTTTGTTTGGGTACAACGTCGCACAAATGTGCAATTGTCAGTTAAAGCGTCACAGTGCCGAATCGCAAAAAGTGCTCTGGTCAGGAAGGGGATAAATTCTTCCGGGGCTGAAGTGGTTAATGCCGTGTGCTCAATGAAGGGAGTCACTGTACCCCCACTTCCCCACCATTACCATCTTACTAAGGTATCCTAAGAAAGAGAATATTCAACCCAGTTTCTTGTGACACTACTATGCACACTCATGCTGTTATAGGTAAATGTTATCTTCTAACCTCTTTATTCACTACCCCGCATTTTTGACACTTTTTTGGGAACCAAGGACATTACTACAGCAATCAGTGCAAAAAAAAAAAAAAAAAAGGAGGTTCGTACTGTCACCAGTTAGGGTCCCTGATCAACGTCACGCCCGTTATATGACGACGCTATACTGCACTGGTGACAGAAGAAATACATTTTAAAAAATGTATTTTTTCCCTTTTTTTATTTTATTTTCCAAAAAATAATGACAAAAATATTACAACTTCAAAAAAACTACTAAATACCTTGGATTGTCTACTTTCCAAAAAGAGGCCATTTGGGGGTTATTTCTACTGTCCTGGAATTTTAGGGCTTCAAGAAATGAGGATTGTCCGTCAGTACATCAGGATTGATTTTTTTTTAGATAAATGCCATAGGTTGTGGAACTTTCACACAGGTGAAATAAACACTGATTTGGGTTATTTTTCACCAAAGCAGAAAAAAAAATGTAGCAGAATGCAGTTTGGGCTAAACTTATAAAAAACAATTATTTGCAAACTTTTATATTAGAAACAAAGAAAAACACATTTTGTTTCAAAGTTTTCAGTCTTTTTTCATTTATTTAGCAAAAAATAAAAAGCCCAGTAGTGATTAAACACCACCAAAAGGAAGCTCTATTTGTGTAAACTAAATGATAAAAATTTAGTTTGGGTACAGTGTTGCATGACCCCGCAACTGTCATTCAAAGTACAACAGCGCTGAAAGCTGAAAATTGGCCAGAGCAGGAAGGGGGTAAAAGTGCCCAGTATTGAAGTGGTTAAAAAAAAAAATGTGCATTTAGCATTTTTTTTTCTTCGGGGCCTGTAAAGCATCGCACCCACGATCAGCAGGCCATGGGTGCAATGTCAGGCTTTTGCAGACTGTCAGTGTAGCTGTACAAGAACGCTTACCAGGCCCTCGAAATTGCTACCTACAATCCATCAGCCACAAAGGCCGATAGTACTTTTCAAATCATGACAACCAATGTGGAGAGAAGTGAGAAGATCCCCGGCCAGTTGTCATGGGGGGGTTGAAATCAGGGAAAAAGCTGCAGGAGTGGAAACATGTTACAAATAGGTGGAATATGTAACATGTTCCCAAAGGTGAACTTAACCACTTGCTTACAAGGCACTTAAACCCCCCCTCCTATCCAGACCAATTTTCAGCTTTCAGCGCTGACGCACTTTGAATGACAATTGCACGGTCATACAACACTATATATACCCAAATGAAATTTTTATCATTTTTTCACCACAAATAGAGCTTTCTTTTGGTGGTATTTGATCACCTCTGCAGTTTTTACTTTTTGTTCCAAAAAATGTAAAAAACTGAATTTAAACAAAAAAAAAATTTATTTATTTTTTTATATTTTGTTATAAAAAATTTAAAACGGGTCATTTTTCTCCTTCATTGATGTACGCTGATGAGACCGTGATGGGCACTGATGGGTGGCAGTGATAGGCAGCACTACAGGTGGGCATTGATAGGTGGCACTGGTGGGCACTGTTATATGGCACTATTATGGTGGCACTGATGAGGCAGATGTGCCTCTTCCACTTGGGGACCGATGTCCCTCACATCCGAGCCGGTGATCGTCTTTTTTTTCTACTCACGCTGTCAGCGCGAGTAGGAAAAAAAAAAACGATTACCGATCAGCTGTCATTGGCTGACAGCTGATCACATGGTAAGGGGCCGGGACCGGCCCCTTACACGGATCGGTGATCAGCCGAACCTCAGTGACTCGGTGATCACAGCGCGCTCGGCGGGTGGCCTGCAAGGCGCGCGCAGGGAGCGTGCACAGGGGAGGCCGTCATATGACGCCTCCCGGGAATTCAGGTCCGCGCTATGGCCGTCATTCGGCCATAGCACGGATGGTTAGTGGTTAAACTTTAGGCTTGGTTCACACAGGGGCAACCCGACTTACAGCGTGACTTTGCAAGGCGATTTTGGAGGTGACTTCAGCACGACTTTAAGCAACTTACAACGCGACTTAAAGTTGTCTCCAGGACAGGTAACTTTGGCTGTGGCCAAATCACAGAATAATCAGCTCTCTGGGAGGGAGGGGTTTGCCTGGGTGAACTAATTTATTTTCCTGTAAAGTCGCTTCAATATAGATGGAGATCCGACTTGGAGGCAACTTCCATTGAAATATATGGGTACAAGTTGCCTAGAAGTCGCCTTGAAGTAGTACAGGAACCTTTTCTGAAGTTGGAGCAACTTCAGTAGTGTACATTAAGACGGCTCTCATTCACTTCAATGGAATTTCTTATGTCCCACGACTTGGGGCAACTTGAGGTCTGACAAGTCGGATCCCAAGTTGCTGTAGTGTGAACCGGCACTGAAAAGGATAAGTTCCTGTTTGGTAACAAGTTACACCCTAAATACTGGGGTAACATGTCACCAAAGAGCACCTGCCTACACTGCTCTGACCACCTGCTGTCACATGATATTTGTGCAGCGGTTTTTCAAACACAACATTTTTAGGAGGAATACACTAAGATTTCTTTGCACAAGCACTTTAATTTTTTGAACTATTTGTTATCCTTGATTGGACACGATTTTTTGCACTAATCACCACCTTGGTGTACTTTGCACTTTATCTTCAAAGATTATTTGCACATTTTCATGAAAGCTATTTATTCTGATGTTATTGCATATTTGCACATATTTTTTATGAACTTTTATGAAGATTTTCTTCCTTGAATATTGCACTTTATATTAGACTTTTTGTCATATTGGTTTGCGCATTAGTATCCTTATTTTATACTAAGTAATTTTAGTACACAAAAACACAATACCCAATTTGTTGATAAAATATCAAAGATGATATTACGCTGCACAAACAGATACCAAACATGTCACACTTTAAAATTACACACGCCCGTGAAATGGTGACAAACTATGGTACATTACATTATCCATAGGCAATGCTTTAAAAGTAGGGCTGTTACTGATTAAAATTTTCGTGTTCAATTAATCTATTTTTTCTTTTAATTGATTAATCAACTAATTTCGATTAATTATAACACACATACAGATCCAACTATTTTTAGCTGATTTAGCACCGTTATGGCAACGCCCGAAGCCGGACATAGCGGGGCATGGCTAGGACGTCACACGTCAAACTCAGCCTCACCGTGCCCATAATCGCAGCCTCACCGTGCCCATAATCGCAGCCTCACTGTAGTCAGTGCCTGTGCCAGGATAACACATTCTGCGGGCATCTCCCGCTGTGCGTCTCGGAGCCGAGTGTGAAAACTTTGGCCGCACTGTGAGAAAAGTCCCGCCCTCCTCCTAGATCAGCTCGTGTGATAGACAGAACACTGCGTCTATCACACGAGCAGATCTAGGAGGGTGGGACTTTTCTCACAGCGCGGCCAAAGTTTTCACATTCAGCTCCGAGACACACAGCGGGAGAAGCCCGCAGACTGTGTATGACATATAGTGGAGGAGAAGGGAGCGGAGCGCTGCGCTACAGCCACAGCTTGGCCTAAAGCAGCCGCAGGGCAGGCAGCCTACCGATCAAAAAAAATTAACAATTAATCAAGGAATTACTCGTTAATTTCCGCAGCCCTATTTAAAAGTATTTACAAGTTACCAGTTTGGAGTTACACACGAGGTCTGGTGCTAGAATTATTTATCTCGCTCTGATGTTTGGGGCAATATCTCACATGTGTGGTGCAATCCACATTTACATATGCATGCGGGACCTGTGTGCGTCTATGCATTTGTGAGTGAGCACGGGGGGCGCTCTAAATTTCTCTTTTTTTTTAAATCAACTTTATTGCTATCATTGCCTGCACATGACGGGAGAGATTTAGATCCCATATCTCTCCTCTGGTCGCCAAAGCATGGAATATGCATACTTACATAGGTCCAAGCAAATATATATATATATATATATATATATATATATATATATATATATACACACATACATATATACATATATACACACAGCTTTAACGTAGAACTATAGGCAAAACTTTTTTTTTTTCCATTTTGGATAGAGCAAGGGAGGGTTATAGCCCTTGTCAGATTTTTTTTTTTTTTTTTTTGCCCATCTGTCTCTTATTGTGGAGGTTTCCCTTCACTTCCTGTCCCTTAGCCAAACAGGGATTGAAAGGAAATCCCTGCGAATTAAGGGAATTTCTGGGGGACCCCCAGGTCCCCAGAACTAGTGTCCCTCTATTACTTTTCTGGGGACAACCCAACATTTGCCATTACCAATAAACGTGAAAATAAATGAAAATCTCAAACAGGACAAATGGGGGCACAAACAGCAATAAAAATTGACAAGTGTTCTAACCCTTTTCCACTCTTTTTTTTTTTAATAAAGTTTAGTCTTTAGTTATACTTTAAAGCATCTTGAGAGCATTCAATGCCCTACCATTCCCCCTTCTCGGTGAGAAAATAATGAAATTCCAACCTGTCAGACTGAGAGGAGGGCTTTTTTTGTACTTGCACGTAATTTTTGAATCATGACGCTTTTATTATTAGTATTTCATACAGATTTTTAGTGACGGTTCTCACTTGTGCGATGTCGACATTGCACAACATCCGCACCACATTGCTGTGCAGATCACATGCGATGTCTGTGCGATGCAAATTCAGCCATACAAGTTTGTGCAGGACCCTTTTTTTTGTCTGCACCAGAATCGGATCACATGGGTGTTCTTGTCCAAATTCACAGTTCGCACTGCGATCTGTGAACCAATCTGGGGGTGCTCTTAGCTTTGTATTGACACTCCCATCGGTTTGCATATGGCAGTGTGAACCACCAGAGATTCAGGTGCAATGCGGGAACATGCACTGGATGTGCCCCCCACCCCAAAGCACCTTATCCCCATGTTGATGAGGACAAAGGCCTCTTCCCGACAACCCTGGCCAGTGGTTGTCGGGGTCTGCAGGCGGGGGGGGGGGGTTATCGAAATCTGGAAGCCCCCTTTAAAAAAGGGGGGCCCCCAGATCTTGGCCCCCCACCCTCTGTGAATGAGTATGGGGTACATTGCAACCCTACCCATTCACCAAAAAAAGGTGTCAAAAATAAACACAGTACACAGATTTTTAAAGTATTTTTATTAAGGCCGCTCCGGCATCTCTTCAGATTTCTTCTCCCTTTTCCCTCTGATCTCCGCTGATGCCTTCCAGCCCTCTCCGGTTCTTCTCCTCTGTCCGATACCTTCTGCCTCTGCCGGGCCTCCTCTCTCCCTCTGTTCTCCCTGCGATGTTGACTAGACAATCTCTCTGGGCCTTCGGATGACGACAGCGGTTGGCCCCAGCATTAGAGCGGGAGAGAGCGTTGAGTCAACATCAGAGGGAGAAGACAGCGGAGAGAGGAGGCCCAGCAGAGGCAGAGGATAGGCATGTAGCCTGGTATGGTGTTGCTCGCTCATCCCCACCCCCTTTCCTGACCCACCGGGCCATGTGCTCGGATAAGGGTTGGGAATGGATTTTGGGGGGAGATCCCACACTGTTTTTTTTTTTTAGCGTAGGGTTCCCCTTAAAATCCATACATGACCGAAGGGCCTGATAGGGGGAACACCATGCTGTTTTTTTTTTCTTTACTTGGCGTGTAGTTTCCTCTAAAGATTCATACCAGACACAAAGTGCCTGGTATTGTTGGGATAAAAATCGGAGCCCCGTTCATTGAAGTCGGATGGATGTCGGACTTCAAGTCGCAGAGCAAAGTCGGATCCAGTGTCGTACGACTGTCGTGTCATACCAGTCCTAAAGGGAATTCTCCTAATCTCAGCCTGCACAGAAGCAATCAGATTCCAATCTCTCCACCATGGCCAAGACCAAAGAGCTGTTGAAGCATGTCAGGGACAAGATTGTAGACCTACACAAGGCTGGAATGGGCTACAAGACCATCACCAAGCAGCTTTGTGAGAGGGTGACAACAGTTGGTGCGATTATTCGCAAATGGATGAAATACAAAATAACTGTCAGTTTCCCTCGGTCTGGGGCTCCATGCAAGATCTCACCTCGTGGAGTTTCAATGATCATGAGAACGGTGAGGAATCGGCCCAGAACTACACGGGAGAATATGGTCAATGATCTCAAAGGCAGCTGGGACAATAGTCACCAAGAAAACAATTGGTAACACACTACGCCGTGAAGAACTGAAATCCTGCAGCGCCTGCAATGTCCCCCTGACTCAAGAAAGCACATGTACAGGCTGAAGTTTGCTAATGAACATCTGAATGATTCAGAGGAGAACTGGGTGAAAGTGTTGTGGTCAGATGAGACCAAAATCGAGCTCTTTGGCATCAACTCAACGCGCCGTGTTTTAAGGAGAAGGAATTCTGCCTATAGCCCCAGGAACACCATCCCCATTGTCAAACATGGAGGTGGAAACATTATGCTTTGGGGGTGTCTTTTTGCTAAGGGGACAGGACTTCTTCACAGCAGCAAAGGGACAATGGACTGGGTCATGTATCGTCAAATCTCGGGTGAGAACCTCCTTCCCAATGGGTCGTGGATTGGTATCCCAGCATGACAATGACCCAAAACACACGGTTTAAGGCAACAAAGGAGTGGCTCAAGAAGAAGCACATTAAGGTCCTGGAGTGGCCTAGCCAGTCTCCAGACCTTCATCCCATAGAAAATATGTGGAGGGAGCTGAAGGTTTGAGTTACCAAACATCAGCCTTGAAACCTTAATGACTTGGAGAGGATCTGCAAAGAGGAGTGGGACAAAATCCCTCCTGAGATGTGTGCAAACCTGGTGGCCATCTACAAGAAACATTGCCAATAAGGGTTTTGCCACCACGTACTAATTCATGCTTTGCAAAGGGGTCAAATACTTATTTCACTCATTAACCACTTCAGCTCTGGAAGGTTTTACCCACTTCCTGACCAAGCCATTTTTTGTAATACGGCACTGCGTTGCTTTAACTGACAACTGCGCGGTTGTTCGATACTGTACCCAAATAAAATTGATGTCCTTTATTCCCCACAAATAGAGCTTTCTATTGGTGGTATTTGATCACCTCTGCGGTTTTTATTTTTTGCAGTTATAAACTGTCAGAAAGACTGTCAAGTTCTGCTTTAAAACATTCCCAATAAAAAAAAAAAAAATAAATAAAAAAAAATTTCTTCTTCAGGTTTAGGCCAGTGTTTCTCAACTCCAGTCCTCTAGGCGCCCCAACAGGTCATGTTTTCAGGCCTTCTATTATTTTGCACAGGTGAATTCATCAGTTTCACTGCCTTAGTAATTACCACAGCTGTTTCATCTGAGGAGAATCCTGAAAACATGACCTGTTGGGGCGCTTTGAGGACTGGAGTTGAGAAACACTGGTTTAGGCCAATATGTATTCTGCTACATATTTTTGTTAAAAAAAAAATATCCCAATAAGTATATATTGATTGGTTTGCGCAAAAGTTATCGCATCTACAAACTATGGGATAGATTTATGGATTTTTTTTTTTTTTTTAAACTAGTAATGACAGCGATTTTTAGTGGGACTGCAACATTGCGGCGGACGAATTGGACACCAAGTGACACTTCTTGGGATCCAGTGACACAAATACAGTGATCAGTGTTAAAAAAAAATAAAATTGAAAAAAAAAAAATAAATAAATAATGTGAGGGGGACAATACACTGGAGGAAAAGAGATCCATCTGAAACACAAGATCTCTCTTTTGCTCTCTCACAGATCAGCTGTTTGCCTTGTTTACATAGGCAGACCACTGCTCCATCTCTCTACTGAATGATCAGTGGATTGCCGCTGCCAGGAACCCGCTGATTGGCTCCCGCTGTGTCCAATCACAGCGGGAGCTGTACACACGTGCCCCCTATACCACGTGCACAAAATCTTTTACAGGTACCTGATTTTGCGCAGTGGGGCCACCCTGCCGCAGTATATATGCGGGGGGCATTCCGGAAGCGGTTAAAATGCAAATCAATTTATAACTTTTTGAAACTTATTTTTGGGGGGTTTTTTTGTGTTTTTTTGTGGTTATTCTGGTCTCTCACTGTCCATATAAAAAATCCTCAGATTTAGTGTCTGGCGAGCACTTTTTTCCCTTTCAGAGAGGCAGCTGCCGGACGGATTTGCTTCTTCAAAAGGAAAAATTATTTTCCATTGGAACCATTTTTCACTTTTATTGGTCCAGCTCTATCCTACATACATCAGAACATACGACCTAGACTACTCCAGTCGGCTGCCAACACCGAGAATTCAGTATGCCTCCCCTGTGGCACTTGTGGCCAATTCATCAAGAAATCTTTCGAAATTTGCTCCATGTATTGTAAAAGCTTTAGCCATCTTGGATATAAGAATTCATGTTTATAATTCTATCATAGTACTAAGGCACACACGTGAGAATCTAGTTAACCAAATTGCTGCCAAAGCCAATTCTAACAATTCTCACATACACATGTAAACCTCTGCATTTTTTTTTTTCCTAACTACATAATTACCTGGAAACCCCAAACATATATTTCCTGACAGCAAAGGCCCTGGAAAAAAAATGGTGGTTGTTGTAATTTATTGTGTCACACGATATTTGAACAGCGGTTTGTCAAAGGCAAATTTTCAGGGAAAGAATACACTTTAGAGCTGCACGATTAATCGTTAAGAATCGTTATCGCGATTTTTTTCCTGTTGCGATCTTGAAAAAAGTGTTTCCTGATTCTTTCTATGCAGAGAATTCTCTCTGCTCTGCTAAAGCCAACAGCCCTCAAAAGAAAGGAAAAAAAAAAAACGGGCAGTCTGCCAAAAATCACAACATTCTTTAGCAGTGACACTGAAGTATAAACATTGTAACAATTTGTCCTTTAGATCAAAGGAATACACTCTGGTGTGAAAATGAGGGAAGTTTAACCACTTAGAACCCCCAAACACAATATATTATATATATATATATATATATATATATATATATATATATTTTTTTTTATTAGAGCTGCACAATTAATCGTCAAGAATTGTTATCGTGATCAATCGTCAAGAATCACACTGTATTTGCGCAGCGGTCTTTCAAATGCAATTTTTTGGGAAAAAATTACTTTAATGAATTTAAAAAAAAAAAATCTAACCAGTAAAAGTTAGCCCTTTTTTTTTTTTTTTTTTTTTTTTTGTATAATGTGAAAGATTTTACGTTGCGAGAATCGTGATCTTTTTATTCTAAGCAAAAAAAAAAAAATCGTGATTCTCATTTTGGCCAGAATCGTGCATCTCTAATATATATATATATTTATATTAGAGACCCTAGAGAATAAAATGATGGTTGTTGCAATAAATTATGTCACACTGTATTTGCGCAGCAGTCGCTCAAAATGTAAATTTTTTGAGAAAAAAATTGCACTTTATTGAATTAAAAAAAAAAAAAAAAAAACACCACAACTAACCAGTAAAAAGTTAGCCCAATTTTTTTTGTATAATGTGAAAGATTTTACGCTGCGAGAATTGTGATCTTTTCATTCTAAGCAAAAAAAAAAAAAAAAAAAAAAAAAAAAAAAAAAAAAAATCGCAATTCTCATTTTGGCCAGAATCGTGCAGCTCTAATACACTTTAATGAATTTTAGTGCACGCAAATACAATATTATACCCAGTGTTTTGGTAAAATATAAAAGACGATATGCCAAGTAAATAATTACTGAACATGTCACACTTTAAATATGCACACGCCTGTGGAATGGTGACAAACTATGGCATCTAAAAATATCCAAAGGTAACACGTTTAAAGCTTTTACAGGTAATCAGTTCAGAGTTAAACAGGACGTCTGGTGCTAGAATAATTGCTCTCATTCATATTTGCCGCGTAGACTGGGCCCTGTGTAGTTGTTGCAATTTTAAATGTTAAATGTTAAAAATTTTAAATGTTGTTATTATGGTGTTAGGTGGAGGGTTTGGATACATTTTTGTGTCAATATTTTTTTTTTAAATAAGTCCAATAAAAGTTACAATAGCATACCAAGGTGACTTCATACATACTTTCTTCAGGATATTTTCTTTTACTGGAATTTTTGCTCTCGCTCTGATATTTGCAGCGATACCTCACATATGTGGTATTATAACCATTTACATATGTGTGCAGAATCGACATATGTAGTGGCATTTGCGTGTGAACACAGGGGGCGCTTTCATTTTTAATTTTAGCATTTTAATTTAAAGTTATTTTTTTTTTGGACACAGTCTCTTTAATTTCAATTTTATCACCATCACAAGCCTTGTGATAGCTTGGGAAGTTACAGGTGCTATTTACTGTGAGATCTGGGGTCTATAAAAACTCAGATCTCTCCTCTGCCCTTAAAAGCATCTGATCAAGTAGAGATTGATTCGATCAGATGCTTTACAAGCAGATAACGGCTTCAAAACAACTAACCGAAACCAGAAGTGATAAAAACCTTGTCACTTCTGGTTTCATACACCATGGAGATGATCGGTAAACAGAAGTTCCTCCACCTCTGGTGTGCTGACCTGACTGCTCACATCAGTCCTGGGCTCTCCGGTGGAACGGGAGAGCCCAGGAAAGGCAGCAGGCTTAGGGCAGCCCCCTGTAAAAAGTGATCTGACGACTTAAAAATGGCTGGCTCAAAAAAAAAAGGGGGGGGGGTACCAAGTCCATGGCTACAGCTGGTGCCATGATACTGGTAGAGCCACTGAACCCAGAGGACATATAGATACGTCCATTTGCCAGAAGTGGTTAAATTGTTATGGGTAACACAAAATATATTTGCTCTGGAGTTAGTAGATAAACACTTTTTGACTGCCTTCACTACTGTATCATGATCGAGATTATATAAACAAGCCTCAGCTTGTCTTTGGTTACTTTCTCATATTTCTAGGACACTGAGCAGCTAAAAATGATGAAAGCTTTGGAGTTGAAGTCAGGTGGAAGACACAGGAGACTACCCGAGCCACCGAATCGGTTGCTAAAACAACTACAGTACAAATCATATGTTTCTTCTGAGAGAACCCATGGGTTGTCTGCAACCTATGGAAATCACGTAGGAATAATATAAAGTGAAAACTGAAAGCAGCATAATAATGTAGGTCTTCAACTCATGATCTTTTCTCCACAATTCAAAGCAGGTTTAGCACATTGCCATTAACAGACTTCCCTACAAGTACTTATTTCTAATGAAAGAACCTGGGACTATATAACTGGTTTATGAATCACTTGATTTATTATTATTTAAATAGTAGCATGAATGTTACAGAAGGTATGGACCAGGCAGAACCAGTCAGAGACTCGAGTGCATTGGACTGACTCAGCAGCTAAGGTTTATCTGTATAAGTAGGTGTTATATAAAGGGCTTTATGAAAATATAAAAGACAGCAGCTTATACACACGAGGAATAGCATGCTGCCATTGTTTAATCACAAGATCCAACTAATGGCACATTCTTGTCACAAAAGGCAACAGTAGTATGGCCAGCATTGACACGTAACTGAACACCACATTGAAATGCTTTCACAGCTAAACACACTTATACTCCGTTCGCTTTTCATGCTGACAATAGTCAGCCCATGAGGTCTCATACTCTCACAGAAGGCAATGGACTTCCAATGTACCATAAAAGACACAATTCACATGACTGTCACTGCATCACAGTACACAAAATATAGGAAATGTGGACAATACTAGAATGCACATATCTCCCTATGATAGCTGTAGCCAAATAAATCATTTGTTTCTTCAGACCAGAAGACTTGGTTCTAAACAGACTTTTCAAATTATGGTGGTGTTTATTTCACATTGACTTTTGTGATCGGATAGCAGCAAGCTTTTTTGCTGGTGACTTTTCATGATAAATTTGAATACACCGCCTGAAATTGCCAACAAATGGAAGAATAAAAATATATTCGTATCTGCTACATTTCATGTTTTGCATTTTTCCTGAACAGCTAAATTCAGTAGTGCAATAAAATTGGAATATGTCCATTTCAAACATTTCAAACAAGTGTGTTACTTGCAGTGAAGGTATGGGATGTGCAAGATTAACCCTATATATTTTGTATGCATTGGTGCACCCCACCCACACCTGCGTTTCAGTGCACTGTAACCCATTACTGTGTATGTGCTGCACGGTGTTGCTAAAAACAAAGTACCGTATATACTCGAGTATAAGTCGAGTTTTTCAGTACATTTTTTTGTGCTGAAAGTGCCCCCTCGACTTATACTTGAGTCAAGCACTTTTCTGCGGCAAAAAAATTTCATTTTCCAAACCGAATTTGGGGCCCCGTATCTCAGGGTCACTTGGTGCTAGGAACCCCAAATTTGGTGTGCAAACCCAGTGGAACTGGTACCATAACATATCCAAAGCTGGGGTTCCTAGCACCAAGTGGCCCAAAATCCGGTTTGGAAAATGTCATTCTCTGCTGCAGAAAAGTGCTTAACATTTTCTGAACTGATTTTTGGGGCACTGTATCTCGGGGCCACTTGGTGCTAGAAACCCCAGCTTTAGATATTTTATGGTGCTAGTTCCACTGGGTTTGCACACCAAATTTGGACCCCAAAGTCGGTCAACTGTGTCCATCTGCAGCAATGTCATTTTGGGACCCTTTGGGTTCAGAGACCCCAAATTTTGGCTGCAGCTAGGGGGCATCTAGGAACCCTTAACTACCGAGTTTGAAGTTCGGGGGACCTATGGCTGAAAATGGGCACAGTGAGGCATGGAAATGGGCATTGTTGACCCTCTTTTCCACTTGCAGTAGCTGTGCATTTCTCACCCTCGTCTTATACTCGGGTCAATACATTTTCCCCATTTTTTTGTGGTAAATTAGGGCCTCGACTTCTACTCGAGTATATACGGTATGCCCAGGTTTTATGCTCATTCTGGTGTGTTGACAACCCAATGTGCATTAACACGCGAATCCTGCCTTAATTTAATCAAATAAAAAAAAACAAGTCAACAAAATACTTTGACTAGGATGGCAAAACCTTTATTTTCATCTGTATAGTTTTTAAAGGCTATGAATGGGTAACTGTGGATACAGAGGGGGAGGTGGTACAAAAGGTAATAGCTGCTGGGGATGATCTGATGGAGGTGACTCAGGTACAGTTCTTAGGTGGGGTAGGCTTCAGATTGGCAGCAGTCACAGAATGGTTTATAAGGTGTACTAGTCTAGCAGCAGCATTCATAATAGACTGAAGGGGGATAGCTTGTGTAAAGGTAGGCCAGTGAGGAGGGAGTTGCAGTCAAGGCAGGAAATAACCAAGGCCTGAATAAGTTGTTTTTTTGGTGTCACCATTTAGGAAGGGTCGAATTCTGGAAATGTTGCGGAGGTTAAGGCGGCAAGATGTAGCCAGTGATTGGATGTGGGGGCTGAAGGAGAGGTCAGAGTCCAGGATTACACTTAGCACCTTGCCATGTGTGGGGGGACCAATAGTTGGGCTGTTGATCTCAATGGTAAAGTCATGGGGAGGGGATCGGGAAGGAGAAAATATTACAAGCTCAATTTTTAAAAGATGCAGTTTGAGGAAGTGGTGATACATCCATACAGATATGTCGCTCAGTAAGTTTGTGATACATGAGGAAAATGAGGGTGTAAGTTGAGGAGTGGAGAGATAGATCTGGGCGTTATCAGCATAGAGGTGGTATTGGAAGCCATGGGAGGTTATCAACTGCTTGTATGAGAGAGTGAGAGCAATAACACCAAATTTAACACACCCGCTCCCTTGTAAACACTAACAAGTCTCATGACATCGGGAAGGGAAAATGGCTAATTGGGCCCAATTTGGACATTTTCACTTAGGGGTGTACTCACTTTTGTTGCCAGCGGTTTAGACATTAAAGCGGAGTTACACCCTATTTTACATCTTTTGCTCAATCACATTACAGCAATGTATTCAGTTATAAAAACTGAAACTTTTTTTTTTTTTTTTTCTTGTGTACCTGCGTTTTTGTCATGTCCTTCTCTGCTTCCTGTATGTGTCCACTGCGGATATGGGCGGGTATTTTGTGGGTATTCCGTCATTTTCCGTGTGCCGCACTGTCTTCTGGGAGCTCGTGTCATTGTGGAGGCCTGCCGTGAGTTCTCGCTGGATTTCGAAAGCGGTTGCCATCACAACGGGGCGGGAACTTTCAACGACGCCGCCCGTTGTGATGGCAACCCTGAAGCTTATGGCGCTGCTCGCCGTAAACACAGAGCATGTGCGGGAAAGATCAGTGAATGCTGGGAGCTCAGCATTCACCAGATCCCGGAAATCAATGCTTGTGGGCTTCACATGCCCACAAGCAAGATGGGAACGGCCAGGATCACTTTTTATAAACACTTATTAGAAATGAAAAACGGACAGCAGCAGATTTAAAAAACTGAAACAGCGAGTATTACTTTATTATTTTGGAAGTGTATGAATGACTACAAAAAAAAAAAAAAAAGTTGAATGGTCGCGGGAACCCCGCTTTAATGGCTGTGTGTTGAGTTATTTTGAGGGGACAGCAAATTTACACTGTTATACAAGCTGTACACTCACTACTTTACATTGTATCAAAGTGTCATTTCTTCAGTATTGTCATATAAAAAGATAAAATAAAATATTTACAAAAATGTGAGGGTGTACTCACTTTTGTGAGATACTGTATATGTGTATGACGCATTCCCTGTATGCAGAATTTCTGTATTAGGATTATTCAGACAGCTGACAAGACCCATCCTCTGATTTAACCACTATAAGACCGGGCCTCTTTTTCAGACTCGGTGTTTACAAGTTAAAAACACGTTTCTTTGCTAGAAAATTACTTAGAACCCCCAAACATTATACATTTTTTTTTCTAACACCCTAGAGAATAAAATGGCGGTCATTGCAATACTTTTTGTCACACCATATTTGTGCAGCGGTCTTACAAGCGCACTTTTTTTTTTTTTTACGAAAAAATTCACTTTTTTGAATAAAAAAAAAAAAAAAAAAAAAATAAGACAACAGTAAAGTTAGCCCAATTTTTTTTTATATCGTGAAAGATAATGTTACGCCAAGTAAATTAATACCAAACATGTCATGCTTCAAAATTGCGCCCGCTCGTGGAATGGCGTCAAACTTTTACCCTTAAAAATCTCCATAGGCGACGTTGAAAAAAATTCTACAGGTTACATGTTTTGAGTTACAGAGGAGGTCTAGGGCTAGAATTACTGCTCTTGTTCTAACAATCGCGGCGATACCTCACATGTGTGGTTTGACCAGTTTTCATATGCGGGCGCTACTCACGTTTGCGTTCTTTTCTGTGCGCTTTAAAAACATTTTTTTTTTTTTTACACTGTTTTTAAAAAACACAAAAATTTGGGTCACTTTTATTCCTATTACAAGGAATGTAAACATCCCTTGTAATAGAAAAAAGCATGACAGGACCTCTTAAATATGAGATCTGGGGTCAAAAAGATCTCAGATCTCTTATTTAGACTAAAATGCAATAAAAGAAAAAAAAAAAAAAAAATTTGTCATTTGAAAAAAAAATGACAACAGAAAAATTTGCCTTTAAGACGTATAGGCGGAAGTGACGTTTTGACATCGCTTCCGCCCCGCTATGGTATGGAGACGGGTGGGGGCCATCTTAGCCTCACTCATCTCCATACCCAGCCATGGACAGGTCCCGATCGCTTCCGCCACTACTGACGGCTCCGGTAAGAGGCGGAGGGTGCTGGACAGCGGCTGGGGCCCCCTCTCCTGCCGCCGATAACGATGATCGTGCGGCGAATCTGCTGCAGAGACCACCATTATCGTTAACCGAACCGCTGCCTGAAGAGATGGATACCTCAGTTGTGGCAGCAGCTGCTGCCATTACCGAGATATCCCTCTTCAAAGTCAGGACGTATATAGTCGTGCGGCGGTCGGTAAGTGGTTAAAAGGGACTGTAAACCCTCATGGGTTTTTCCCCTAATGCATTCTATGCATTAAGGTGAAAAACCTTCTGTGGTGCTGCAGCAAAAAAATGGGGTTATTTATTGAGTTTTTTGCATTAATTGCATTTGAAAAACCACTGTGCAAATAAAATACTATGTCCGCCGGCCACCCGCGATCGCTCCTGAGAGAGACAGAACGGGGGTCTGTCAATGTAAACAGACAGATCCCCGTTCTGTCAGGGGAGGAGAGACAGATCTGCTGTTCCTAGTGATTAGGAACAGCGATCTGTCTCCTCCTCCATTCACTACACTGCCCCCCCCCCCACAGTTAGAAACACCTCTCTAGGGAACAGTAAACCCCTTGATCGCCCCCTAGTGCCAGTGACATTTATACAGATATCAGTGGCTATTTTTAGCGCTTATCGCCGTATAAAGGTCACTGGTCCCAAAAGTGTCAAAAGTGTCCGATCTGTCCACCGCAATGTCGCAGTCTCGCTTAAAATCGCTGATCACCCCCATTACTAGTAAAAAAAAAAAAAGATAATAAAAATGCCATAAATCTATCCCCTATTTTGTAGATGCTATAACTTTTGCGCAAACCAATACACTCTTATTGTGATTTTTTTTTACCAAATACATGTAGAAGAATACATATTAGCCTAAACTGATGAAGAAATTAGTTTTTTTAACATTTTTTTTGGCGATATTTATTATAGCATAAAGTAAGTTTTTTTGTTTATAGCGCAAAAAAAAAAAACAAAAAAACAAAAAAAAAACGCAGAGGTGATCAAATACCACCAAAAGAAAACTCTATTTGTAGGTAAAAAAAAAAAAAAAAAGGGACATAAATTTTGTTTGGGTACAGCGTTGCACGATCTCCCTAAATCTATCCCTTAGTTTGTAGACACAAGCTCTAACGAGCAGGGCCCTCTGATCCCTCCTGTATTGATTTGTATTGTAAGTGTACTGTCTGCCCTCATGTTGGAAAGTGCTGCGCAAACTGTTGGCGCTATATAAATCCTGTATAATAATAATCACGATAACTTTTGTGCAAACCAATCAATTTACCAAAAAAAATTATATATATATATATATATATATATATATATAGGCTTGACAAATTTGCTTAGACTCTAGGAGCCAGCTGAAAAAGTTAGGAGCCAGTTTTTTAAATCTTCTGCCCTGCGCCCAGAACTGCATGTCTGGGGCATCGGGCAATAAGAATTGCTCATGCCTGAAGCCAAGCAAAAAAAAACCCAAAATATTATAAAAAAAAAAAAAAAAAAAAAATCAACTTTTTTGTTGTTTGTTATAAGATTTTGCAAATACGTTTTTTTTTTTCCTCCTTCACTGATGTGATCTGATAGGCGGCACTGATGAGCACTGATGGGCTGCACTGATGAGGTGGCATTGAGGTTGGAACTGATGGGCACCAATAGGCAGCACTGAGGTGCCACTGATGGGAACTGACAGGTGGCACTGATAGGCAGCACTGAGGTGGCACTGACAGGTAGCACTAATGTGCACTGACAGGTGGCACTGATAGGCAGCACTGAGGTGGCACTGATGCACTTACACTTACATGGCACTAATGGGCAGCACTGAGGTGGTACTGACAGGTGGCACTGATGGGCAGCACTGAGGTGGCACTGATGGGCAGCACTAATGTGCACTGACAGGTGGCACTGATGGGCAGCACTGAGGTGACACTTATGGGCAGCACAAATGAGCACTGAGGTGGCACTGATGGGCAGCACTGAGGTGGCACTGATGGGCAGCACTGAGGTGGCACTGATGGGCAGCACTGAGGTGGCACTGATGGGCAGCACTGATGGGCAGCACTGAGGTGGCACTGATGGGCAGCACCAATGAGCACTGAGATGGCACTGATCTGCAGCACTGAGGTGGTACTGATGAGCAGCACTGACAGATGGCACTGAATGGAATTGATAGGCAGCACTGACAGGTGACACTGACAGGCAGAACTGAGATGGCACTGACAGAGGGCACTGAGGTGGCACTGATGGGCAGCACTGATGGGCAGCACTGAGGTGGCACTGATGGGCAGCACTGATGGGCAACACTGAGGTGGCACTGATGGGCAGCACTGAGGTGGGCACTGATGGGCAGCACTGAGGTGGGCACTGATGGGCAGCACTGAGGTGGGCACTGATGGGCAGCACTGAGGTGGGCACTGATGGGCAGCACTGAGGTGGGCACTGATGGGCAGCACTGAGGTGGGCACTGATGGGCAGCACTGAGGTGGGCACTGATGGGCAGCACAAATGAGCACTGAGGTGGCACTGATGGGCAGCACTGAGGTGACACTGATGGGCAGCACCAATGAGCACTGAGATGGCACTGATGAGCAGCACTGAGGTGGCACTGATGAGCAGCACTGACAGATGGCACTGAATGGAATTGATAGGCAGCACTGACAGGTGACACTGACAGGCAGAACTGAGATGGCACTGACAGAGGGCACTGAGGTGGCACTCCCTGTCCACAACGGCGGTAAGGAACGGGTGACTGATCATGCCCGCAACCTCATCCCCAGCTGTCAAACTGAGAAGATGATGTCGGAGGTAGGCGGGCAGTGAGAGCACGCCATGCTCATCACAGCACCGCCCACCAGAGGAGGGCGCTGGTACGCAGAAAGGAGCGCGTATCCCGCTCCAGCAGGCCGCAAAGCCACGGCCTCAATTTTGGCCAGCCCGACCGAAGTCCGCGCACCCGCGGGGGGTGGGGAGGTGGGGTGGGGGAGGCACTTTGCAGGCATACAGACCGCTGCTGCGGTGTAGCCCAGGCGCCAGGATGCAATTTCCAGTCGCCATTGCGACCTGGCGCCTGGGTTTTGTCGAGCCCTGAGATATATATATATATATATATACACACACACACACACACACACACACACACTTTTTTTCAAAATTGTTGCTCTTTGTTTATAGCGCAAAAAATAACTGCAGAGGTGACCAAATACCATCAAAAGAAAGCTCTATTTGTGGGTAAAGAAAGGATGTCAATTTTGTTTGGGTACAGCTTCGCAACGACCACTCAATTGGCAGTCAATGCGACGCAGTGCCGTAACACAAAAAGATGGCCTGGTCATTAAGGGAGTAAATCCTTCAGTTTCTTAAGTGGTTAAAGTAGAACTATGGGCGAAACTTTTTTTGTCCTTTTGGATAGAGCAAGGGAGGGTTATAACCACTGTCAGATTATTTTTCACCATTTCTGTCCAATTGCGGAGATTTCCTTTCACTTCCTGTCCCAAAGCCAAACAGGAAGTGAGAGAAAATCCCTGCAAATTAAAGTGTTTGTAAAGTCACATTGTGACTTACTGGTATCCCCTCTGGATTATGCAGTCATTAACTATAGTAGGTTTTTTATGAAAAGGCTAAAAAACCTTTTCTCCCACCGCAGCTGTGCAGTGGAGCTGCATGGTTAAAAAAACGTGATCTCGATTCAACCCCCCTCACGATCCCTATGCAGAATTTCCCGATTCATTCATGTAACAAGTGCAGAGTTCTCTGCTCACTCAGCTGTCAAGAAAAAAAAACAGGCAGCCTGACAAGATTTTCACAACATTGTCCACACTAGTAGATAACTATAAACATTGTAATTTTTTGTTCTTAGATCAAAGGAATAAACTTCAATGTGTAGACAAGGGCAGTTTAACCATTTAAAAACTAAACCTTTTTCTGACAGTTGTTTCTTACAAAGTTAAAATCTGTATTTTTATCTCGAAAATTACTTGGAACCCCCAAACATTATATTATATATTTTTTTTTAGCAGAGACGCTAGGGAATAAAATGCTGATTGTTGCAATATTTTATGTCACACTGTATTTGAGCAGCGATCTTTCAAACGCAATTTTTTGGGAACAAATACACTTCAATGATTTTTAAAAAAAACTAAACAGTAAAGCTAGCCCCATTTTTTTTTTTGTCTATTGTAAAAGATGATGTTACGCCGCGAGAATCTTTATCCTAGGCAAAAAAAATTGTGATTCTCATTTTAGCCAGAATCGTGCAGCTCTACTGTGCAGTCACGTGACCCCCCTCCACTCTTCTTCCCCGATCTATGGAGAGCAACAGGAGGGGCTGAGATTCCCCCCCAGCCAACAAGTCACGTGACTGCACATCGGCAGTGTGAGAAAAGGTATTTAACCTTTAGTCCAGAGATATGCAATTAGTGGACCTCCAGCTGTTGCAAAACTACAAGTCCCATCATGCCTCTGCCTCTCATGCTTGTGGCTGTCAGAATCTTGCTATGCATCATGGGACTTGTAGTTCTGCAACAGCTGGAGGTCCGCTAATTGCATTATCCCTGCTAGTCTTTTAATTAAAAAAAAAAAAAAAAAGCTAAATACCTTCTCACAACGCCGCTGTGCAGACATGTGACTTCCCTCTGTTGGCCGGCTGACATCACAGGGGAATCTCAGCCCCTCCTGTTGCTCTCCATAGATCGGGGAAGAAGAGCGGAGGGGGATCGTGTGACTGCACAGTAGAGTTGCACTATTATGGATAAAATGAGAATCACGATTTTTTTGCTTAGAATAAAGATCACGATTCTCACGGCGTAACATCATTTTTCACAATATACAAAAAAATAAAAATAAAAAATTGGGCTAACTTTACTGTTTAGTTTTTTTTTTTAATTCATTGGAGTGTATTTTTTCCCCCCAAAAAAATTGCGTTTGAAAGACTGCTGCGCAAATATTGTGACATAAAATATTGCAATGACCTCCATTTTATTCTGCAGAGTGTATGAGCATCATGGGAAGTGTAGTTCCAAAACATCTGGGGTGCTAAGGTTCGCCATCACTGCTCTAGGGTCTCTGCTACAAAGTCGTTTTCTAGCAAAAAATACAGGTTTTAACTTGTAAGCAACAAGTGTCAGAAAAAGGTTTCATTTTTAAGTGGTTAAACTGACTTAATTTACAGAGCAAAGATTGTCCCTTAAATCTACAAGAACAAAATGTTACTTTGTATCTCTTCTCTATCTCTAGCTGTAGACCGTCACTCACGGAGTTCTGAAAACCGAGCGATCAGCGGTGTTCGATTGCTCGGTTCTCAGTGCAGAGGTGTCGGGGGACAGATGCAGCATCGGACCAATGGTGCATCCACCTAGGTAAGAATGATGGGGGGGGGGGGGAACATTCCTTTACTTCTCTTTTAGCGATTAATCGTGCAGCTCTAAACGCTATAGATAATGCCTGCATAATCCAGAGAGAGTTTTTGCTGCATATTGCAGCTGAATAGTGGCGGGAGGAGAGCAGCTCTCATGCTTACAGGCAGGGAGGGGGGAGAGACTCAGAGCAGAGAGCGGAATGACGGAGGCACGTAAACTGACCACGGTATCATGGCTCAGAAGCCATGATTACTGTGGTCAGCACTAAGGATGAGCTCAGGCGCGTTTGCAACTCCACAGCGCTAATCACAGGCAGTGAGACATTTCCTGATCCGTAGCTGCACAGATCAGGAAATGTCTCATTACTTGTGATTGGTGCTGCGGAGTGTCAGCTTCCTGGCAGGCGCATGGAGTTGAACACGCCTGAGCTCAACCTTAGGCAGCACAGACAGGGGGACACAGGAACAGGCAGGATCAGTCAGGTATATTACAACATAGGAAGGGACGAATTACACAGCACAAGCACTGTGCTATAAAATCATGCCTTAACCACTTCAGCCCCAGAAGGATTTGCCCCCTTAATGACCAGGCCATTTTTTGCGATACGGCACTGCGACGCTTTAACTGACAATTGCGTAGTCGTTGCGAAGCTGCACCCAAACAAAATTGACGTCCTTTTTTTACCTACAAATAGAGCTTTCTTTTGGTGGTATTTGATCACCTCTGCAGTCTTTATTTTTTGCACTATAAACAAAGAGCGACAATTTTGAATTTATATAATTTATTTTTTTTTTTTTACACATTTATTCATCAGTTAAAATATTCTTATACATATTTTTTGGTAAAAAAATGTTTATAAAAAAATCGTAATAGGCGTATATTGATTGGTTTGCGCAAAAGTTATCGTGTCTACAAACTACGGGATAGATTTAGGGACTTGTTTTATTGTTTTTACTAGTAATGGCGGCGATCAGAGATTTTTAGCGGGACTGCAACATTGCAGTGGACAAATCTGACCCGTGACATTATTACATTGATCAGTGCTATAAAAATGCACTGATCAATGTAAAAGTGACAGGGAAGGGGTTACACTAAGGGGCGATCAAGGCTTTAAGTGTGTTCCCAGGGTGTGTTCTAACTGTAGGGGGAATGGGCTACCAGGAACATGACAGATCACGGGAAACAGATCTTCATCATGTCTCCTGTCAGAACGGGGATCCGGTTGTTTACACTGGCAGATCCCTGTTCTGCCTCTGTACTAGGCGACCGCGGGTCACTGGCGGATATCGAGTCTGCCCGACCCGCGGGTGCGCTCACACTGCGAGGCCGCTGTATGGGTATTCGCACAACGCTGCCAACCTGCCGCAGTTTATCTGCGTGAGCTGGTTGAAAAGTGGTTAAAAGGAACAGAATTTTTTTTTGGGAGGGGGGGGGGGGGTGTTACAACCACTTTAACCACTTCAGCCCCGGACCATTTGGCTGGCCAAAGACCAGAGCACTTTTTGCGATTCGGCACTGCGTCGCTTTAACTGACAATTGCGCGGTCATGCGACGTGGCTCCCAAACAAAATCATCGTCCTTTTTTCCCCCACAAACAAAGCTTTCTTTTGGTGGTATTTGATCACCTCTGCAGTTTTTATTTTTTGTGCTATAAACAAAAAAAGAGCGACAATTTTGAAAAAAAAAAAAAAAAAAAAAAGCATAATTTTTTCTTTATGCTATAATAAATATCCCCAAAAATACATAAAAAAAAACATTTTTTTCCTCAGTTTAGGCCGATACGTATTCTTCTATATATTTTTGGGGGGAAAAAAAAAAAAAAAAAAAATCGCAATAAGCGATTGTTTGCGCAAAAGTTATAGCATCTATAGGGGATAGTTTTATGGCATTTTTATTAATATTTTTTTTTTTTTTTTTTTAGTAGTAATGGCAGCGATCACGATTTTTATCGTGACTGCAACATTATGGCGGACACTATGGACAATTTTGACATATTTTTGGGACCACTGGCATTAATACAGCGATCAAAAATGCATTGGTTACTGTAAAAATGTCACTGGCAGTGAAGGGGTCCACACTAGGAGGCAGTGAAGGGGTTAATGTGTCCTAGGAAGTGTTCTAACTGAAGGGGGATGTGGACAGTGCAGGGAAACTAACAGATCCTCTGTTCATACTTTGTATGAACAGAGGATCTGTCAGTTCTCCCCCCAGAGAACCGGAAACTGTTTACACACACTTCCAGGTTCTCCTTGTGCCCCGAGCGATCACGGGAGCCCGGCGGTGATTGAGACTGCCGGGCACTTGCATCGGCACGGAGGGGTTTACGCACGATCCCCCTAGTGGCAGTCAATGGTACTGACGTACCATGACGGCGATTCACGTAACAGAGCCATGTTGCCGCAGTATAACAGCGGCGGCTGGTCGGTAGAGCTGCACGATTCTGGCTAAAATGAGAATCATGATTTTTTTTGCTTAGAAGATAGATCACGATTCTCGTGGCGTACGATCACGATTCTCGCACATCATCTTTCACATTTAACCACTTCCCGCCCGGCCCATAGCAGATGACGGCCAGGCGGTGGTTCAGTTATCCTGACTGGGCGTCATATGACGTCCAGCAGGATAACATGCCGCGACGCGCATCGCGGCGATCGGTGTGTCAGTCTGACACACCGCTACACCGATCTTGGTAAAGCGCCTCCAGCAGAGGCGCTTTACCACGTGATCAGCCGTGTCCAATCACGGCTGATCACAATGTCAATAGGAAGAGCCGTTGTTCGGCTTTTCCTCACTCGCGTCTGACAGAAGCGAGTAGAGGAGAGCCGATCGACGGCTCTCCTGACAGGGGGGGTCTGTGCTGATTGTTTATCAGCGCAGCCCCCCCTCAGATCACCACACTGGACCACCAGGGATCGCCACTAGGACCACCAGGGAGAGGGGCAACATGTGGATTGCCAGGTATGTACCCCATGGCCATCCACATGTGCCCAGTCAATGCCCAATCTGTGCCAATCAGTGCCCACAAATGGGCACTGATTGGCACCATTATTTAGCACTGATGCTCAGCAATGCCACCCATCAGTGTCCGTCAGTGCCACCAATAAGTACCCATCCGTGCCACCCATAAGTGCCCATCTGTGCCACCTATGAGTGCCACCTCATAAGTCATCGGTGCCTATCAGTGCCGCCGTATCAGTGTCTGTCAGTACAGCCATATCAGTGCCCGTCGTTGAAGAAGAAAACATACTTATTTCCAAAAAATTTTTAACAGAAACAAAGAAAAACTTGTTTTTTTTCTAAATTTTCAGCCTTTTTTTATTTGTTGCGCAAAAAATAAAAACCGCAGAGGTGATCAAATACCACCAAAAGAAAGCTTTATTTGTGGGAACAACATGATAAAAAAATTGTTTGGGTACAGTGTTGTATGACCGCACAATTGTCATTCAAATTGCGACAGCGCTGAAAGCTGAAAATTGGCTTGGGCGGGAAGGTGTCTAAGTGCCTGGTATTGAAGTGGTTAAACAAAAAAAAAATTGGGCTAACTTTACCGTTTTTTTTTTTTTATTCATTGAAGTGTATTTTTTCCGAAAAAATTGCGTTAGAAAGACCGCTGGGCAAATACAGTGCGACAAAACATTGCAGCAATTGGCATTTTATTCCCTAGGGTCTCTGCTAAAATATATATAGTGTTTGGGGGTTCCAAGTAATTTTCTAGCAAAAAATATTGGATTTTAACTTAAAGCAGGGTTCCACTCAAATTTTTAACATAATCTTACCCCCTTCAGTTAATTGCATAGATGTTCAAATGCCGCACGAACATTTTTTTAATTGCTGTAATTACCTTTATATTGTACTTTATTGTGGCACTTCCTGTCTCTCCTCCCATGGGAGTAGCCATGTTTATTGCCTTTCCCCGGCGCCGCACTGTCTCCTGGGAGCTTAGTGTCAGGCTTCCCAAGATTCAATGCGGAAACAATGATCATGCGTGTGAACAAGCTGTGAATGAACAGCATTCACCGCATCCAGGAAATCAATGCTTGTGGGCTTCACATGCCCACAAGCAAGATGGAAACAGCCAGCATCACATTTTTTAAGTTATTCTTCAGTACGAAAACAGACAGAGGCGGAAATATTACACCCAAACTGTGAGTATTATTTTGGGGTTAGCAAAGTGTCTCAATGACCTAAAAAAAAAAAAAAAAGAAGGATGGGTCGCCGGACTCCCGCTTTAAGAAACAAGTGTCAGAAAAAGATTTAGACTTGGCTAAACTTCCTGCATTTACATGTTTAAAAACTGCCTGGATTTTTTTCTTTACACACAAGTTTCCCTTTGATCGAAGGAAGAGTTATACAATGTTTATTTCTAAAACTTGGCAGACTGCCCGGATGTTTTCTTTTGACAGCTGAGTGAGCTAAGAAGTCTCTCCACTTGTTATATGAAACAATTGGCAAACTCTCCAACAGAGATCGTCAGTGGGGTTGAATCGAGATCACGATTTTTTTTAACGATTAATTGTTCAGCTCTACTGGTCGGCATGCGATTAAAGGGAATTCCTCGGGTGTCCCCCAGATCACCAGAACTAGTGTATCCATTGGAAGATTCCCCCTCTATTACTTTTCTGGGGACAACCCAAAAGTTTGGCGTTTACTTTCAATGATAATGGGAAACAGGACAAATTGAGATTGTGAATCTTCCCAACGGCAAAAAAAAAAAACCTGACAGGGGTTCCAATCCATCGGCAATCTATCCAAAACGGAAAAAAAGTTTTGCCTTTAGTTATACTTTATTGGTTAAAAGTCAGCAAATGGAGTATTTGTAGCTGCTGACTTATTTTTTTCAGAAACAACATTTTAGGGTTCATTACAGAACTAACCCCTCCTATCCTTACAGCCAGGATAGCGGCCATCTTGGCTTCTTTCTATTGGATCTGCAGTTGCCATAGGGCTGCCCATGTGATCAGATAGGACCCCGGCCATTTGATGGCTGACATAAGAAGACCAGTAACAGGTCTCATTATCACAGCACGCCCCGGATAGACCGGTTGGTGGGGGGTGAGGGAAATCGTTGTTTCCTATCCCTCCAAGTAGTAAAACACGGAGGCCGGCTGGGATATGAAGCCACGTACAATCATCAGAGGCGGGTCGTCTCATCTCTGGAGAGCAGGCAGAACTTAAGTGACGAGCTATCCATCACCTGTAGAGGTGTGACCGGCACTACAAGTCCCAGAGGCCTCCAGCCCCATATACCGCCCCGCCCTACACACACAGAACGGACTACAAGACGTCCGGTGACCCCAAGTCACTGACTCCAATCACCTCTGAGCTCCGTCACCGGTAATTCGTACTAAACAAATCACTCACCAATATAACTCCGGCCACCTTCCGCCATCTCTACCTCGATGGAATACAGTCTCTACGTCACTTCCTGAAGGGAGAGCCCGCCCAAGCCTTTCCACGAATCACCGGGGCAACCATACAGCTTCCCGCCACCAGTGACGCACGGCCAAGGACAGGAGGCCGAACACTAGAGGGGAAGAGGCGGCTCACTGCATGTCCGCAATGGAGAACTTGTGTACAGGGTGTCCTTTCCGGTGCTTAGAATACGGGGATTTCTGTGGACTTTCCTTTATTATAGGGGATTTTCCAATAAGCTGTCTAGCGTGGTCTTCTAAATGCGGGCACATTGATGCCGTTATTTGTATTGAGTGAAAGTGTTTCCAGGCGCTTCTTTATGTTTTTCGGGGACATCTGTGCCTTTGTGGCACTTTTTGTTTACACATTACAATCAATATTTTTTTGCTAGAAAATTACTTCTAACCCCCAAACATATTATTTATATATATATAAATATATATTGTTTAGCCCTAGGGAATGAAAGGATGATCATTGCTATTTTTTATACCACACGGTATTTGCGCAGCGTTTTTTTAAATGTAATTTAAAAAAAAAAAATACATTTTAATGAATTATAGAAAAAACAATATAAACCTCCCTTTTCTTTTTTTCTTTTTTTTTTTTTTTTTTTTATAATGTGAATGATGACTTTACTGCAAGTAAATAAATACCTAACATGTCACGCTTTAAAATTGCGCACGCTCGTGGAATGGCGACACTATAGTACTTAACTGGTTGCCGCCCGCCCACCGTCAAATGACAGCGGGGCGGTGCGGCTGTCGTTCTGGAACGAGGTCATATGACGGCATCCCAGAACGGCCGCTTTCAGGGGTGCATGGGGTGCATGGCCTCGCCGTGTTGCTAGGACATGGCGCAACCCCGATCTCTGTAAAGAGCCGCATCCACGGCTCTTTAACCATGTAATCGGCTGTGTCCAATCACAGCCAGTCACATGTAAACAAGAAAGTGCTGGTAATCGGCTCACACTGACAGAGTGTGTGGCGAGGAGAGCCCATTAGCGATGCCAGTCAGTGCCGCCTATCAGTGCTGCCCATCAGTACCGCCTATCAGTGCCCACCAATGCCGCCTATCAGTGCCCATAAGTGCGGCATATTAGTGCTTCCTCATCAGCGCCCACCAGTTCAGCCTATCAGTGCCGCCTCAGCGCACATCAGTGAAGGCAAAAATTGTATTTATTTTTTAAATACCACCAAAAGAAAGCTCTATTTGTGTGAGGAAAATGATAAAAAAAATTTGGGTACAGTGTAGCATGACCACGCAATTGTCATTCAAAATGCGACAGCACTGAAAGCTGAAAAATGGCTTGGGCAGGAAGGGGGTGTAAGTGCCTGGTAGGAAAGTGGTTAAAAATCTCCATGGGCAGCACTTTACATTTTTTTACAGGTTACCTATTTAGAGTTAGGGCCCTTTCACATGGACGTGTCCGTGTACAGGCTTCACTTTGCTCAGCGGGGGATCGCTCCGTCGATCCCCGCTGAGCAGGCAGATGACAGGTCTGTCTCTGCACACTGTGCAGGGACCGACCTGTCAGAGCGCCGCTCTCCTCTATGGGGGATCGGATGAAGACGGACCGTAGAGTCCATTTTCATCCGATCCGCATATGGATGGAAAAGTAGGGTTTTCCTCCGTCATCAGAAACGGAGCATAGCGGAGACTGATGTCAGCGTATGTTCATCCGCTGACATCCGCTATCCCATAGGGATACATGTATGTCCGTTTTTCATCCGAAAACGGAAGGATGAAAAATGGACATACGGTCCACCCGTGTGAAAGGGGCCTTACAGAAGGTCTAGCACTAGAATTATTGCTCTCACTCTAACGTTTGCGGCGATACCCCACATGTGTGGTGTGAACACAATTTACATATGCATGCGTGACTTGTGTATGCGTTTGCTTCTACACGTGAGCATGAAGGGATGGAGCGCTTTAAATTGTTTTGTTTTTTTAATTATTATTTATTTTTACTGTCCCTTGAATTTTTTTTTTGATAGCTTTCATTCCTATTGCAAGGAATGTAAACATCTCTTGTAGTAGAAATAAGGCCCCGTTGACACTTTTGCAACTTGTCTTGCGACTTGGGACTGCAAAGTCGCATGACAAGTCGTTCCTCATGATTTCCAAAGATAACCAATTAGAACAAAATTGGAGAGAGCACCACTCCCCCATGAGGTGATAGGACTTGCGCGTAGCTCTCTGACCACAGTCTATGACGCGACTGATGGCTCGGCGCATGCGCTCTTCACAGGGGCACCCTCGCCGGATATGACGTCGGTGAGCCGTTTACAGTTCAGTCATTTCCGGCAGGATCGTTTCCTATAAAGGCAGAAGTGACAGTGAGAGGTAGTGGGATGCATAACACGGTGACGGCGAGGCACGGAACCCGAGATTGAGGAATACTTAGACGTTTACCATCCATATACAATTATGCATTTTATCATTGCCATACTCTGGTAACTAGCAATGAACTGGAACAACTCCCTATAATTATGCTTAGGTATTTATACATTTTGTATATGGCCTAATGCTACCAAACAAGTTTTTATACTGTGTATACTTTATAATAAATTCATATTTTATTATCATCGATTGTGTATGTGCTTACCTCAGAGACAGTGACATATCCGGGAAAGTCCCATCACCTCATGGGGGTGTGGCGCTCTCTCCAATTTTGTTCTAATGGATTTCTCAGGGATGTGGATATGACAGCCTGTCCCTAGAACTGGTCCAACAATTCCCTGAAATCACATCAAAATCACAGCAGTGTGAAAGGGCCCTAAAGATGACAGGTCCTTTTTATGAAGAGATCTGGAGTCATAAAGACCCCAAATCTCTTCTTTACCTTTAAGCCCCGGTTCACATTGATGCAATTTGGCATGCGATTTGTCATGTCAAATCGCATGCCAAATCGGCGGCTATTGCTCGAAATGGAACTGTCCGAATTGGTGCAACGCCGACTTTGCGGCGCCGCACCGATTCCCAAAAGTAGTTTCTTTACTTTAGTGATATGGACTGTTACCAGAAAGCTTCGTACCTTTCAGTGTTCTAAACTTTGTTCGTCCCTGTGATTATTCGTGCAGCCAGTGACCTCATATCTGTGTGCCAACAGAGTGAGTGATGGGACGTATAGTCTTCTCTGAATCTGCTGCTATGCATCCATGTACCCTAAGACTAAAAATCCCATCTTCCTGTTCCACCACTTGGTGTGGAGTCTTGGTAAACACTGTGTGACAGCTGATTGGAGGAAAGGCACATACCCCCCCCCCCTCCACATAGGCAGAGGAATGAAGAAACATGGAGAGCTGTGCTGTGAATAGACAAGCTCTCTGCTAATCTATCTCTACGCACCCACCTGACACAAATTTCCAGCTGCTTTTATCTCCTGTGTCAGAGAACTTGTCAGAAGTTATCATGGTCATAAGGCTGGATTCACACCTATGCATTTTTTGTGCTTTTTGCATTTTGCAGATTTGTACTACAGAACGTGTTCCATAGGAAACCATGTTAAATGGGCTGTAGTGCAAATCTGCAAAATGCAAAAAGCACTAAAACTGCATAGGTGTGAATCCAGCCTAACAGAGGAAAGAAGCAGCAGAAAGACACATGACTTAGTGCTTTGGAGAGAAATGAGTAAACACTACAGATATATGTGCCCAGGTCAGATTTCATGATTGGGGTTTACATCCACTTTAATGCACAAATTTTCCTGTGTTAAAGTGTGCAGCATTAGAGAGCCTATTCATTTTGAATGGACTTTCAAGGAGCTTCAACACACAAAAATATGCTTCTGGACCATTTTTTACAGTGCAGCACACCACAATGCACAGGGTATTCACATATATTGCTTTGTGGTGCCAAATAGCACTGGTGCATTTTTTGTATATGTTTGATGGGTTGCCATTCAGAATGGCAATTATCATAAATCCCAACCGTCCTGGATTCGCCGGGACTGTCCCAGGATTTGATGTGCGTCCTGGAGAATCAAGGGTTTGGCCCAGAGTGGCTCACACATACACAGTGCACCGCAGAATGGCTTGCGACTGAACCCACCTTCTCTTCCTTGGGCGTGATTCTTTCCTGCACACAGACAGGAGGGGAAGGCGGGGAGGAGTCATGGCAGGGGTAGACTGGGCCGGGGGGGGGGGGCAAATGCCCTCCGGGACCCTCTGATGCCAGAAAAAGGCTGTAGACATGCCCCTCCATGCACCTGTGCAGTTTGATTCTACAGGACGCCGTCTCCTAGCAACCTACCGGGCTCACGTGACCGACCAGCTCCCTCACTCTTTGCCCTCTCACCTTCTTGTCTGAGAATCAGGTCACATGATGGAGGGGCCCGCCCACTGATTGCTGAACTCAAGTGGAGATTGAGCTACCCGCTGTCGGCCTGTAGGTACCTGGATGTGGGAGGGTGAAGTCATTTGGAGAGTGTACTGAGTAAAGGGAAGAACATGGGGGGGGGGGGGGGGGGTGAAAGAGTAAAGTGGGGATAGACTGGGGGGGGGGATTGCTAGAAGGAGGAATGGGGGAGGGGGATTTGTTCTAGCAGGGGTTAGGGGGATTTTGGTTATGAGGAGGAATGGGGGGGATTTGACCCCCTGTACCCTTCCCTACTGATTGTGTGCTCCGTCTTGCTGACCCCTGTACACTGCCCTACTGACTCCCTGTCCTCCCTCCTCCTGACCCCTGTACCCTGCTCTACTGACCTCCTGTCTTCCTTTCTCCTGACCCCTGTACCCTGCCCTACTGACCCCCTGTCTTCCATCCTGCTGACCCCCTGTACCCTACTGATTCTGTGCTCTATCCTGCTGACCCCTGTACCCTGCCCTACTGACCTCCTGTCTTCCGTCCTGCTAACCCCCTGTACCCTGCCCTACTGACCCCTGTTTCCCGTCCTGCTGACTCCTGTACACTGCCCTACTGACCCCCCTGTTTTCCATCCTGCTGACTCCTTTACACTCCCCTACTGAGCCCCTATCCACCATCCTGCTGATCCTTCTTCTCTGCCAACTGACCCTTGGGCTCTTCCCTGCTGACCCCCCCCCCTGTACACTGCTGTATACACTGCCTTGCAGATCCTTCTCCTCTGCCATGCTGATTCCTGTTCACCCTGCTGACCCCTGTCTTCTGCCCTGACAACCCCTGCTCTCCACCCAGCTGACCCCCCCCCCCTACACTGCCCTACTGGCTTTTGTACACTCCACTGTTGACCTCTCATCCTCTGCCCTGTTGATCCCCTGTACACTGCCCCACTGACTCCTATACACTGCCCTGCTGACCTTGCATCCTCTGTCCCCCTGACATTTTTAACTGCACCCCCACATCAGACAGGCTAGATCTGGCATTACAATGTGTTCATTATCTTAACAGTTGCTGGTTGTTATGCAGTCGCTGACTATTTTAATGAAGTTCTTCTTTAAGGCAGGCTCAGACAAAGCAATTAAAGCATATTTTATAGGTACAAGGAAGCCTGGGTTTTGTTTAACCACACTCCTTAAGCCCCTCCCTCTGTTAAGAGTTTAGCCACACCCACATTTGCCACATTTCTCTCTCAAGCGTCCCACATTCTGAAGTTCAAAAGTTGGGAGGTATGACTTATTGTTTCATCATACATTACGACAACTGAAAAATGTAAATTCAGACTATTTGAAGTGTCTTTGGAAACGTTACTTATGTACACACCACTGTCTCCATCCTCAGATCAGGCCGTAGTAATCAGCGGCAGCCCATCAATTAGGGGCGCCTGGGCACCGCTCCCTCTCTCCACTTCACCCCCCTATATGCAATGGATAGATTCATGCATAGCATGAATCGGCCGCCCCTGCCACCCCCTATTCATGCATTCAGCCCCTTTTAGGGCACCGAGTGCATGAATTACAGCGACAGGGTTTTTTTTAAGCGCCAGAGCCAGAGGCTCTAATAGGCTTCAAAATGGAGTGGGCTCGGGTCGCAGAGGATGCCCTCCGTTCCCACCCAGGTATGTTACAACAGTGCATGAATATTCGCTGTTGAAACACTGATCCTCAATCCGGCCACTTAGAAGCGGGGGTGAGACCCGTTTTCCGATTGGCCGAAAAGAGAAGACTCCCGATTGGCCGCTGAGGAGGGAGGAAACAGAGGCCGCAGGAGGACGGGAGGCCGTCAAGCAGGGAAAGCCGCCGGTGATGGGGTAAGTGCACCGACTTGGCCGCCACTGGTAGTGATACCACAATTCCCCAGTCAGGGCAGGGGTGACTCAGGGGCAGGAGAAGTCTTTCCTGCCTGTGATTTCCAGCTCTTTCCTACACTTTGCAAGACTGATCTGTTAAAATAAAAATCAGCTCTGTGGCTGCCGATGCATTAGGAATTAAAGTGGTTGTAAAGGCTCAAGGTTTCTATGTATGAAGGTAAAAATCCCTCTGTGTGCAGCAGTGCCCCCAGCACCCCCTTAAATCTAAATAACTATGAAATGCAACGCTTATAAAATAATATTCACCAAGTGAGATACGGTGTTACATAAATATAAAGTCCATATATTATATAAAGAATACAAATAACTCCAGTGAGAATGATCCAAAGCGATAGGTGTTATACCGAAAGCCACCACTGATAGGGAGGACACACACTGACCCTTACCCTATGTGTTGGACTACCCAAATAGAGCAGCCAAACCAGCGTTATTTAACCACTTCAGCCCCGTAAGATTTGGCTGCTGAATGACCAGGCCATTTTTTGCGATTCGGCACTGCGTCGCTTTAACTGACAATTGCGCGGTCGTGCGACGCTGCACTCAAACAAAATTGATGTGATTTTTTTCCCCACAAATAGAGCTTTCTTTTGGTGGTATTTGATCACCTCTGCGGTTTTTATTTTTTGCGCTATAAACAAAAAAAGAGCGACAATTTTGAAAAAACACAGTATGTTGTACTTTTTGCTATAATAAATATCCCCAATTTGTTTTTATAAAAAGCAAATTTTTTCTCAGTTTAGACCGTGCTACATATTTTTGGTGAAAAAATCGCAATAAGCATATATTGATTGGTTTGCACAAAAGTTTTAGCGTCTACCGAATAGGGGATAGATTTATAGCATTTTTATTATTATTATTTTTTTACTAGTAATGGCGGCAATCTGTGATTTTTATCGGGACTACGACATTATGGCGGACACATCGGACACTTTTGACAGATTTCTGGGGCCATTGGCATTTATACAGAGATCAGTGATATAAAAATGCACTGATTACTGTAAAAATGTCACTGGCAGGGAAGGGGTTAACACTAGGGGGCGATCAAGGGGTTAACTGTGTTCCCTGTGTGTGTTTCTAACTGTAAGGTTGAGGGGACTGACTAGAGGGGATGACAGATCGTGGTTCCTAGCTATTAGGAACTCATGATCTGTCACTCCTCACAGAACAGAACAGGGATTTGTGTGTTTACACACACACGTCCCTGTTCTGCCTTTCGTGCCTGCGATCGCTCATGGCCGCCAGTCATCGAGACCGTCGGCCACAAGCATCGGCACCTCCACAGTGCAGCGGGCGCGTGCGCGCATTCCCGGTCCCGTGAGCCGACGTATAGCTACGGCGATTTGTGGGATTGTGCTGTTCTTGCCGCAATATAATGAAGGCAGCTGGTCGGCAACCGTTAAGATCATCAGGTGTGGTCTCCTTCTCAAGGATCAATCAAATCTCACATAGATATAAACATAGACACTTCATTGTGCAGTATGTCAAGTATAAAGTGCTTTAATAGAAAAGTGTCAAGGTACTCACAAACTTCGGCTATAAAACACATTTGTGTCCACTGACAGCAAGGAGGATGAGTAAAATGACTGTTTCCATTCAGCACCATGTCCGACCATCAAGACGTAGCAACGTCAAATAGCTCAGCACCTCCCTACACATTTTGTCATCATAGAAGTCATCAGGGGCGTGAGCACAATGTCTGACCATCAGGACGTAGCGACGTCACATAGCTCAGTACCTCCCTACGTGTTTCGTCATCATAGACGTCATCAGGGCCCCCTGAAACTTACCCGAGCCCCATCACAATCCAGCGATGTGCACGATAGCCTTGGCTCTCTTGTTTATCTCTCAATCACAGCCAATGAGGAGAGAGCGGGTGGGGCGGAGCCACGCTCTGTGTGTGAATAGACAGGCGGAGCACTGGCTCGGGAGCCCCCATAACAAGCTATGGGGGCACTAGGCAGGAGGGAGAGGCATGTAGAGCCAGCAAGGAACCCTGAGAAGAGGAGGATCAGGGCTGCTCTATACAAAACCACTGCACAGAGCAGGTAAGTATAACATGTTTGTTATTTTAAAAAAGAAAAACATAATCTTTAATGCCACCCCCATGTATCTTCTAAAGGGCAGCATGTTTTTCTGTGGGTCATGATCGTGTGCACATTTCACATGCATTCCCCATTTGCAGGGATGTAAAGTTAGCCTAATTTATGAATAAAAGCTACAGTTGTAGTCTTTATTCATAAATGAGTGCTTTGCTTAAATTGTAGACCTATTGAAACCTTAGTTCCCAGATAGATGAGCGAATTTTGGTTATCGTTATGTTAATGAATTATTTCCCCATGTTTCCCCATGGCTATTATGACTAAATCTCAATCTAACCATGTTTAAACAACTTCCCCATCCTGTTCAGTTACCCATGGATCAAAACAAATTAATCTTAGATCTGTTTTCTGTGGTGCAATATATGCATGGATGTGCAAGTTTCATCCACCTCAGCCCCCTGGAGGAGCACATATTGACATTTCAGCTTGGGTGCCACAGCACCTGGCCAAGTGGTAGGTTGTCTCTGGAAATATCACTCTCTCATCCCTGACCCAATATTGCAGTGTACTTGGAAATATATTTTTCCCATCCTAGCTGAGCTCTTTCAAGGCCACTAAGTGATAGTGTATGTATAATCTTTCTTTTGCTTCCCGCTGAAGAGAAGAGAAGTAGACATTGCAGAGCAATGAGCAGTAATCCACAGCAATTAGAAATCATCCTTTACCTGACTCTATCACATTGGTGCATATAGGTGGGGTGTAGCATGGTGGAATAACACACTCAGTCTTAGTGCAATGAAAGAACTTGTATTTAATAATGCAGAAACAGTTCACAAACAACCCAGTGGGAAGGCAGCCCAACCAGGAACACTCACGGTTCCAACAGCGTGTAGAGAGCAGAATGCAGCCGAACAGTGGCGTCACTAGGGTTGGTGTCATCTGGTGCGGAAAAAACACCACCAACTATAGTCTCCCCTCAGTACAGACCCCCCCTCCAATAACTATAGACCCCCCCCCCACTAAGTACAGATTCCCCCTCTCGCAGTATAGTCATTCCTCCATCAGTGCAGACCTCCCCATCAGTATAGACCCCCGCAGTGCAGATCCCCCCTCAGTGCAGACCCCCATCAGTACAGACCTCCCCTCAGTGCAGATCCCCCCCTCAGTGCAGACCCCCCTCAGTGCAGACCCCCCCATCAATATAGACACCCCCCTCAGTACAGACCTCCCCATCAGTATAGACCCCCCCTCAGTGCAGACCCCCCATCAGTATAGACACCCCTCTCAGTGCAGACCCCCCTCTATCAGTATAGATTCCCCATCAGTATAGACACCCCCTATCAGTGCAGACACCCCCATCAGTATAGCGCCCCCTTGCATATGTCCATCTACATATAGTAGTGTACAGACCTCAGAACAGTATGGACGGATATATACAGTGGTTAGCAGTGTGTGTCCCTTGGGCTCCTCCTCCTCCTGTGTGGATGTAAACAGAGAGGAGAGGGAGGTGGCTTTGGCCCGCTCCGCTGAGGGACACAGCCGCGAGATCCACTCTGCAGATCAGTGTAGGGCAACGGGCAGTGTTAGTGGTGCCGCTACCCACGGGTGTCACCCCTCTGGTGGGTGTCACCCGGGTGCGGCCCTCAACCTCCGCCCCCCCCTAACGACGCCACTGAGCCAAACTTTTAGCGTCTGTAGAGAGGAGAAGAATGTGGCCTGGCCACCTTATGCCCAGAAAAGTTGCAAGCCCTGCTCTTTCCCTGCCACTAGTACTTTCCCTACCAGACGGGATAAATGCGTGCCAAACCTGGGAGCCAGGGCCTTTAAAAAGGCTCTGCCAGATCCAAGAGCGCTGCCAGAGTCACATGGGATGGCAACATCCAATTGGATGCTTTCCCAGTGACCCAGAAAACCATAGAGGAACTATGTTCCTCTTGACTTCTTCCCCAGCTGCAGTGCTGCTGTGGAAGAGCTCCACCTGCAGTGGAGAAAGTAGACTGCACCTGCCTACACTCAGGATAATGGAAGATTTCTAGCTTGGACACAAGCAGCAGAATGCACAGCAAAGAAGACAGGCATAAAGCGTTGTAGCTACAATGCTGAGCATAGTTTTTCTAAAAAGAGTAACAACCATCAGCATTGCAGGCATGTGACGTTACTCAAATTTATCAGCAGATATCCTCTCCTAGTCACACAGGTGTGTGTGTAAATCTCCTTGGCCTTGTTCACACAAGGTGTATGAATCCATACCCCTTGTAAGGGGCGTGTGTACCCACATAGAACACTAGGGATGGGCGAACAGTTCCGCCCAAGTATAAGTACTTATACTCGGGCCGAACTTTGGTTGTTCAGACGTTTGGCGAACAACGAACATTATGCGGTGTTCGTGGCAAATTCGAAAGCCGTGGAACACCATTAAAGTCTATGGGACACTAACATGAAAAACCAAAAGTGCTCATTTTAAAGGCTTATATGCAAGTTGTTGTCATAAAAAGTGTTTGGGGACCCGGGTCCCACCCCAGGGGACATGTATCAATGCAAAAAAAGTTTTAAAAACTGATGTTTTTTCGGGAGCAGTGACTTTAATAATGCTTAAAGTGAAACAATAAATATGAAATATTCCTTTAAATATCGTGCCTGGGGGGTGTCTATAGTATGCCTGTAAAGTGGCGCAGTTTTCCTGTGTTTAGAACAGTACCACAACAAAATTACATTTCTAAAGGAAAAAAGTCATTCAAAACTGATTGTGGCTGTAATGAATTGTCGGGTCTCTGCATATAAGATAAAACTCATTGAAAAAAACGGCATGGGTTTCCCCCCCCCCCCCCCCCTCCTCCCCAGTCCATTACCAGGCCCTTTGGGTCTGGTATGAATATTAAAGGAAACCCCGAACCAAATTTTTTTTTTAAATTGCGTGGGGGTCCCCCCAAAATCCATACCAGGCCCTTCAGGTCTGGTATGGAAATTAAGGGGAACCCTGTGCCAAATTTTTAAAAAAATGGCGCAGGGCCCCCCCCCCAAATCCATACCAGACCCTTATCCGAGCACGCAACCTGGCAGGCCGTAGGGTAGCTCGTTATGAAATACTTGCCTTAGAACGAGGCGTCGGCAGCTGATCTGAGTCACCGCCAAGGAAGCTGACATTTCCCCTCGACCTGTCTTCCGGGTTCACAGCTCCGGCGCTGTGAGTCGTCACCCCAAAGCATGAACGCGTGAGACTTCTTTACGGCAAGGTCCGGCAGCATCTGCCAGACCTTTAGCCAGACCATCAGCCAGACCTTCACAGCGCATGCGCCGCTGACGTCAGTTGCTGCATGCAAAGTGAATATCTCCTAAAGTACAGGTTTAGGAGATATTCATTTTACCTACAGGTAAGCCTTATTATAGGCTTACCTATAGATTAAAATATAAGGGTATACAACCACTTTAACTACTGGCAAAAACTGTATTGGGGCTTTAGCTAGGTACCAATAACATACCTCTTATAATGTATGTCCTGCTTGTGGCTGCTGCATTCCTGTAAGCTTGTTAGATTCATGCCCCCTGAAAGTGATGTAAGCACTGAACCTCCGTCGCTGAAACTGGCATTAGGAGCTGGAGCATAGTGATCACAGCAAGTCCCTCACTTTGTAGCTCCTCTGTTTATTAAACATCTTGAAGGGGAGATCATCGGGTTCATGCACCCCTTGCCGGATCTCAGACCACCTTATATTCTTTGAAAATAATGGAAGGTGTTCAATGAATGAAGGAGCTGCAGTGTAAGCAACTCGCCATGATTACTGTGCTCCTGCCCCAACTGTCAATCTCAGTGGTGAAAGTTCAGCATTTATATCACTGTCAGGGGGTGCATGAATCTAAAAAGAGCAAGTATGAGTCGGACACACATCATAAGAGGTAGGTTATTGGTACCTAGTTAATACCCCAATGTTGGTATTGCCCAGTTCAGCTTTAAAGTAGAAATAAAGCCAAATCTTTTTTTTTCTTTCATGTTGGATAGAGTTAGCGGAGGTGATAACCCCTGTCAGTTTTTTACCATCTGTGTCCCATTGGAGAGATTTCCCTTCATTTACCATTGCATGATCACAAGAGGAAGTGAGAGGAAACCCCTCCAACGAGAGGGAAATCCTTGGAAGTCATATAACAACCGTCTCAATTGAAACATTTCCCCTCTATTCCTCTTTTGATGACAACTCATCATTTGGGATTTTCTTTTACTTTCTTGGTGCTAATAGTCACCAGAAAAAATGAAGAGTATACATTTCTCTAACAAGGTTACAGACAGCAATACAAATTTGACAAGTGTTCTAATCCCTCTCCGCTCTATCCAAAACTAAAAAAAAGTTTTGCTTTAAGTATATTTATCTTGCAGCTTTCCTTTTTCTTTTGGTTAAAAAATATGTTGAAATTGACACACAGGTTGTTTTGCTTGCGTCTATCTAGCAAGGTTACTCTGTGGTATAAGCAAGGAAGCTGAGATTTCTGCAGTGTGTAAATGTGCTTTTACTATACAAAGATGCTGTACATACAAAACTATTACAATATTAGGAATACAATACAAGACTGACAAATATCTATAACAAGCAAAATGCCTAGCAAACTGAACAGCCTATGGTCTATAATAGTACAAATACACTTAAAGGTTACTTATCTTCTGTTACTGTATGTTCGTGATCTCCATTGGCAACGATTCTTCTGGAGCATCAGGCACTGTTCTTCTATCATGGGTGGCTTCTGATGTTACAGCATGATGGTGTGTGTGTGTGTCCCTAGCTTATGCCTAAATCCCCCTTTTATGTGCCAGGCTTGTGACGAAAATATAAGCGTAGGATAGTTTTGCCTTAACTAGATGTGATGTGATCTGTAGAAGTAGTGTAATTGTAGATGTAGTTTAATTCTGGATTATTAAAAATATAGCATTCTATGTCAGTCATGCAAATATGTTCTTTCATTAGCATTTGAAAAGGACAGAGACAGTTTTTTCTAGGATCCAAGTGACACCTAGATGCCAATAAAGGTTCCCATTAGAGTAAACATAGATTGCCACCTTCCTGAGGCTCAAAGAAAACAGCTAGTCATCTTGGCCACACGGATCTGCAGGGGGCATTCACAAGGCTCCGGACAGTCTGTAAGCTTTGATTAATATCAAGAGATCTAAGGAACCATTTTTATCTCTCATAAAAGCTAAAATATTACCGGCAGAGAGATGAAAATAATTCCTTTTGATCATACACCTGATGGGTTACGTGTACATGTAACTCTGTATGTTTAGCAGGTGTGGAATCCTAGAGAACCACACAAAACCGTTATATGGCGCCTGATTGCAGCAGGCAGGCAGTGATTGGTACTGTTGCGATCGGACTGATGCGCTGGTATCGGAAATCCTATCCATGACCCAGCAATCAGCGCCATTCTGGGCCAATTCCACTCTGGTAGATTCAGAACACAAAACCTCTTGTGGGCTGAGACAGGAACACCCCCCCAGGGTTGATTGGCCAAGGGCTAAAGTCCACCCCACATCCATATTTCAATAAATTGGGTAGACTGAGATATGGACATTGTTCTTCCACGAAGCCAGTTCGAAACTGGGGAGTTCCCACATGTTCCAGTATGCTTCTACTAACAAATAGACTTGGGTAAAGTTTATTTCTGTTTTTATCCCTTTTTATTTTCATAGCAAATTGCCAATTGTGTGTCTTTCTGCATTCTTTGTATCTTTTTTGGTAGATCCTTTTTCTTTGTATATCTTATATGCACTGCCCACTTTCGGGATATTAAATGATAAAATTAATAAGTGACTTCTGTGTACTAAGCTAGGACTCATATCTCTGGAGAAGTTGTTGTATTTTAGTGCCTAAGTACTCGGTTTAATTTACATGCCAATCGGTATGCAATTGCACTGTGTGTTGGCAGATTGCATGCAGATTGTAAGCTAACAGATCTGCCAGACAGAGATCTGTGTGTGTGGTGGCTCAGCAGACCAGTCTGCGGACAAACTGTTGGGTGGTGGCAGGCTATCGGTTATTGTGTGTCTGGTGTGTGGGTGTGGGGACAGTGGGAAGAGTGATTAACACCGGGGTTCAAGCTTGCAGGATAGCTGGAGGAATCCTAGAAGTGTGTAGTAATTGCTAGACTGCTCCCCAACCCTTAGAGTGCACCAGATTGTATGTAAGATTTGTATCTGCCTGTGTGTGGTCAGCTAGCTGGATTGGAGTGGAGTCTCCCTCTAGTGGTGGCCAAAGGTAGTGTAGGCTGTGAAAGTACCACAGCCAGTCTTACATTGCGCAGTATAAGTTCCCCCTTATTCCCTTAGTTCCTCATATCCCCGGTCACGGAACGCACGTCGCGGTTAGTTAGTCGCCGTGGGCGTGCGAATTTGTGACAGGCTGTTTACCATAGATACCAAACAACAGAAAACATACCTGTTTATTGTAGCTGTGTAGACAATGGACTGTTGAAAACTGTATCTACGTACCCATTGTCTAATCAAGCCAACACCTGACAGTAATCTAACAGTCATTCTTTCAGTTTGAGAGCTGAAAACTTCAAACAAGTAAATCTCTTAATAGCCTGTTCAAACTGTAATACAACAATGGTATCTAACCCAATTGTATGAAACTGCATTTGTTTGAGAAATCTACTCAAGCCAAAAAACTGACAATACCTCTATGACCAACCACTATTGTAATGTTATGTCCTATGTATCTTATGTCTGATTAATAAAAAAAAATCATATTGTAACAAACGCAACACATTCTGCCCTAGATTTTTTTTTCCTTTCAAACTCCATACAGAAAATCACTTCATTACTATGAAAACTCATTTTAAACATTAATTTTCCTTGAATGCAACACCTCCCATATTTCTGTCATTGAGAAGGTATTTCAGTCTTTAAAAGTTCATTAGAAAGTCCATTCTAAAGTTCTTTAGAAACAAGTCCAGGTTTGTAATACATCAAAGGCCTTGCTCTCCACAGCTCTTGCGATCTTCCGTTATTCTTTCCATCATGTCCTATGGATCAAATCGGAGTCAGCCTGTGGAGTGGAAAACAAAGCGGATTATCTGTTCCTTCTAATAATACATAAACAGTAGATCCAGGCCCTTCAGCTAAAATCTCTCCTCTAAGTGGCTTCTTGCCTGGATATCTGACCAACACTTTGCCCCCTGCCTATACCCACTTCTGACCCTCCCAAAGAACATCAATAGGGAGGAGAGGAAATTTACTGATATTTCCCAGAAGATCACTGCTGTTTATTTTGGAAGGTTTGCTGTTATGTAGCCTCACTTTCCACTCTTGCTGAGAAGTATCCACTAACCAGTCAGAGTCCCAGCCACTGTCTTGAAGCTCATCTGTCAATGCAAATGTAACTTCAAACCTAGCTGCCAGATTCCCTCTCATTCATAGATAGGTTCAGCTTCAGATACATCACTCTTGGTTTCTATGTCATGGGAAGCAGTAACATGGTATCTGTTAAGCCCTGTTCTTTCAGGAATCCTACATAAATACTGAACTCTGCACTCCAGCTGTGGAATCTGTGCCCCAGCCGCTACCATCCTCTCATATGGTGTGCTTTTGGCTATTGGCCTAGAATTTAACATCATGACTGCCTGCATGAGGACCCGATCCCACCCCCTTAGTGTATGTGTGGGTGTAAGTTTGCGTATCTGGTCCTTCAATAGCCGTTGTATCTTTCAATCAAACCAGCTGCCTATGGATGGTATGGGATGTGGCACAACCAGTACACTCCAGAATCTTTGGCCCACTGCTGTACTGTTGATCCAGTGAAGTGTGAGCCGTTATCACTTTGGACTTGTTTGGGACAACCATAAGCAATGACAAGTTTCTGGAGCAGTTGAAGCGTTGCGGCTTGATCTGCACGTTTACAAGGATGAACAAGCATAAGTCCTGAATATGTGTCCACTGCAGTGCAACAATATCTCAGTCCATTGTTTCCCCAGGGCAGGGGACTGATGAAGTCAATCTGACAGATCTCTGCAGGCCTCTCACCCCTCTTAATCGACCCGGTGGAGTACTTTTGCAATGGCCATTGTCGCACTTCTCCACACACTGTACAGTTCCCTATTACAGTCTTTATCGTGTCCATTGATATAGGCAATCCTCTTTGCTGTGCCCATTCATATGTTGCTTTCTGCCCCAAATGTCCAGATTGCTTGTGGGCCCAGTTGGCCAAGTTCATCAAGACAGGATCAATTGGCACAACTGCCTTCACTTTGGCGATTTCATCTGCAACTCTGTTATAGTTCTCAAAGTCTGGGACTAGGGGCACATGTGCATCAACATGCCCCACTTTTATGGTGCAGGAGTGAGCTTCCTTCCAGATGTAGTCCCAGACTTCCTTGCCTCCCCACACCACCTTTCCATGAATCATCCATTCATTGGACTTCCACGTGGGCATCCAAGTTGTCGGTCCTTTAAAAACTGCCCAGCTGTCAGTGTAGATAGTGACATGGGAAGAAGGATCCTCCTGAAGAGTCATCACTACAGCTTTCAACTCTGCATACTGACTGGACCCTCCAATTCCGGTCTCCTGCAGGACTGTGGCGGTACTTGGGTTGTAGGCTGCTGCTGTCCATTTACGCCCAGACGAGGCGACTATGGCTGAACCATCAGTGAACCATGCTGACTCCTTCATGTCTTCTGACAGAGACTCAAAGGGTGGAGCCTCTTGAATAGGGGATGACTGCAGCACAGGAATTTCATCTTCTGGCCGGGTGCTGGTGAAAGTAACAAGCCCTGCCAACTGTTTTAAAATGTCTCTAACATCCCCAGCTGCAATACCCCCTCTTTCTTGAAGGTACCACTTCCATTTCATCAGTGTCTGGTTCTGGGCTACAGCTGCCCTAGTGGTCAGTCCATTATCTCTGACCCATCCTGCTATTGGCAATGCAGTATGGCTGGTGAATGTGTCCTTTCCTGTAATGGTCTCTACATGTTGAAGTGCTGTGCAGGCCCCAAACAGGTGCTTCTCTAGGGGCGTGTATCTCTTCTGTGCCCCTGTCATTTGTTTGGACCAAAATCCAATGGGTATTGCTATCAGTCCTTTCTTTTCATTTGGCTGCCACAGACTCCAAGATATGGTACCATTCTGCTCCACTACATCCAGCTGAAATTGTACTCCTTGTCTCACGGGTCCTAATCCCTGATGCTGCAAAATAGCTTCTTTAGTGGCCAGAAATGCAGTCCGCTGCTCTGAACCCCATGAGAACTCTGAACTTTTTTCTGTTGACATTATATATAGGCCTCAGAATCAGTCCAAGATGTGGGATGAACGATCTCCAGAACCCCACAACTCCAATGAACTTCTGTGCCTCCTCTTTGGTAGTAGGGGGTGACAGAGCCTGGATAGTTTGGACAACTGTCTCTGGAATTTTCCTCTGCGGCCCAGTCCACAACATTCCCAGGAATTTCACTTTTGTGGCAGGTCCTTGAACTTTGGCTTTGTCGATAGCCCACCCTCTGTTCTCCATGTGATGTATCAGCAGGTGCAGTGCTTCAGTTACATCTTCTTTTGTTCCAGAGATCATGATGTCATCAATGTAGTGAAACACAGAGACTTTCAAACTCAGGGTACTTAAATCTCAGGCAATCAATCCATGACAAATCATTGGAGAATGAATATAGTCTTCATGAAGCACAGTGAAAGTGTACTGGCGGCCGTCCCACACCACAGCAAACTGGTCTTGACACTCTGGGTCTATCAAAATAAAAAGAAAGCATTAGCCAGGTCTATCACAGCATGATATTCTCCTGCCTCTTTAGCAATTTTCTCAACAATTGAGATCATATCTGGTACAGCTGACTTCAATGGAGGTGCCACATTGTTTAGACCTCTGTAATCCACAGTCATTCTATATGTTCCATCAGGTTTCTTTACTGTGAACACCGGAGACGAGAAAGGACTTACAGCATGTCTAAGGATCCCTACTCTCAACAGTTCTTGAATAGTCTCCCCAATTTCTTTGTGGCCTCCAGGAAGTCTGTACTGCTTGAGACAGACTGGCTTCTCTGGTGGAGGAATGAAGACAGGGGTCCATTTCGCATGACCTCTGACCACAGCCTTCACCGCCCTTACCAGATACGCTTTATCAGGATACCCGAATGTGAATGTACCTCTTTCAGTCTGAATTGACTGACCCTGAAGTACATCCATCCCAAGAATATTTTCGAGTAACTCCGATACCAAAATATTTGTCATAAATCGTGATCCCTTGCCAATAGCCAATTTCACCCGTATCCTAACTGCTGATGTAGTTTGCCCTCCCAAACCTTCTACATAAATCAATTCTTCTTTGTGATGGGAAGGATTTCCTTGCAAAAGTGTAACTTCGGCTCCGCTATCAACTAAAGCCATTACATGTGAAGGAGAAGATAACTTCCCCCACCATACAGTGACAGGTACATATGGGTGTCAGTCTCCTGCTGTCACTGCCCTCACTGCTATTACAGGAGACTCACCTTCCCTTCATAAAGGATAAGGAACCTCCCAATCCCCTTTTCTGATTCTCTCTAATTCCTCCCCAGGATAAAGGGATTTGTGTTCAGTTTTGGGAATTGGTTTGGGGCTAACAGGAGGGGTCTGTTCTGTTTTCTCTATGTCCAGGCTGATGTTATCTTCACTAGGAGTAGTGTTTCTAACCCTGACAGATTTCCCTACTAAATGTTTCCACCTCTTCAGCATTTCTGCAGTAGAAATGCCATCTATCTTATTTTTAGGTACTCCTGCCTTTAATAGGTCCACCCACATTTGTTTCCTAGAAATAACTGGCCTGGTTTTCTCTTCACCTCCTGTCTTCTCTACCCCATTCCCTTTCTTCTCTGTTCTTTTCTGCTTGTATTCTTCCTGTCTGGGCTTGACCTTATCTACTGCCCTGACAGGTTTTGTTTTAGTCTCCTCTAGCTCCCCCAACTGGCTTAAAAGGGTTGTGGCTCCATGAATCTTGCTGTTTAATCCCAGACCTCCCAACAAGGACAATAATGGAGCCCTGAGATTAAATGGCGCAGACTTCATCAGCTTAGAGCGTAGAGCAGACGTAAAGGGTTCCATAGCTGGACCCATCCATTCTTGAAACGTATTTAATCCGGTTATACAACCCATCTCACGTAACCTGGAAATACCCTCTCCTATTGATCTTTAGGTGTAGGTATTTTCCAGGTCAGTAGGACTAGCGTACACTCGGACTATTCCATCTCTCACGAGGTCTAACAGTGAAAAATTCACACTAAACTCTCGGGCTTTTCACATTGCCTGACGCAATTGTGGATCATGGGTTAACACTCCCATAGGCATTAATTGATTTGGTCATGAGGGCTGCACACCGCTCTTGTAAATCATCAGCCTGACTAGCAGTTGAACGCACACACTCTGAAGCAACTGCTAGCTGGTCTTTTAATACCTTAACTTCTGCCTCTGCCTTCTCCCTTCTCTGTGATTCAGTTTAAATACCATTAAGGAAATACCAGCCCACTGTGGACACTGTCCTCTTCTCTTTTTTTCTTAAATCCAACCCCTTAAGGCTAAAATATACAAAATGATCTGAGACTTTATCACCCCAAGTCAGCTTCAAGGGAGAAGCATACTTCACAAATTCTTTAGCAAGAGGCTCCCACTCATTGTCTCTGGCCCAGATAGGTAAGCTGCACACTTCCTTCTGGCCACCAGAACCCTCTGCAGCCTTGCATTTCCTAAACAGCTTACGCAGCATTTTACCTAGCACAAGCTACACAACACACTACAGAAAAAAAACAGGTCTGCTTCAATTGAATAATAGCAAAGATCGCGGCACGAGCCCCCAAATGTTTTGCTTGCGTCTATCTAGCAAGGTTACTATGTGGTATAAGCAAGGAAGCTGAGATTTCTGCAGTGTGTAAATGTGCTTTTACTATACAAAGATGCTGTACATACAAAACTATTACAATTTTAGGAATACAATACAAGACTGACAGATATCTATAACAAGAAAAATGCCTAGCAAACTGAACAGCCTATGGTCTATAATAGTACAAATAAACTTAAAGGTTACTTATCTTCTGTTACTGTATGTTCGTGATCTCCATTGGCAATGATTCTTCTGGAGCATCAGGCACTGTTCTTCTATCATGGGTGGCTTCTGATGTTACAGCATAATGGTGTGTGTGTGTCCCTAGCTTATGCCTGAATCCCCCTTTTATGTGGCTGTTTACCATAGTTACGAAACAACAGAAAACATACCTGTTTACTGTAGCTGTGTAGACAATTGACTGTTGAAAACTGTATCTACGTTATCGAAAATAGATATAAAACACCGCGCTAACCAATAAATGGAAGCTGCTGCATACAGTCTGACAAAAACAGTGAACTAATATATAGAAAAATGCAGCGCATGTACAAGTAAATATATGTGTTTATAATGGTGAAACAGTGCTAAAATAATTAGCCAGAGGTGAGTTTAAACAAAAACGTCCATAAATGGATGTGAATGTCCAACTGCACAGGAGGTGTGGGTACTCCAAGGGGTGGTGGTAATCTGATGGTTGTCAGAAGTCACCTTGCATCTTAAAACGACTTCCCAGCAGGATGAGCCAATCAGAAGAAATGCAAAAAAGACTCTTACCAAATCCCGTGGATTCCCGTGTCAGCGACAGGGAATCGCATGCGCAGTTAGTCACCAATGACATTGAATGGAAGGTCTAGAATCGCCAATCCTTTGGGTTGTGGTCTGTATAGATCTCCGAAGGCAACCGGATGGGTCCTCACACCGAACAGTCAAAGCGTGGATCGGGAGTTTCCAAAAGGACACCAAAGGGACGGTTGGAGGTACTGGGCCTCATGCAGTAAATGTGAAAACAAAAAGGATATGCCTCCACATGGTGCAGATAAAAAAGGGTGTTTTTATTGAGAAAACAACCATAAACAAATAAAACCGTGATCACGATGCATAAAAACAAATGGGCAACAAGGAGAGTGGTATATGAATCGGTTCATATACCACTCTCCTTGTTGCCCATTTGTTTTTATGCATCGTGATCACGGTTTTATTTGTTTATGGTTGTTTTCTCAATAAAAACACCCTTTTTTATCTGCACCATGTGGAGGCATATCCTTTTTGTTTTCACATTTACTGCATGAGGCCCAGTACCTCCAACCGTCCCTTTGGTGTCCTTTTGGAAACTCCCGATCCACGCTTTGACTGTTCGGTGTGAGGACCCATCCGGTTGCCTTCGGAGATCTATACAGACCACAACCCAAAGGATTGGCGATTCTAGACCTTCCATTCAATGTCATTGGTGACTAACTGCGCATGCGATTCCCTGTCGCTGACACGGGAATCCACGGGATTTGGTAAGAGTCTTTTTTGCATTTCTTCTGATTGGCTCATCCTGCTGGGAAGTCGTTTTAAGATGCAAGGTGACTTCTGACAACCATCAGATTACCACCACCCCTTGGAGTACCCACACCTCCTGTGCAGTTGGACATTCACATCCATTTATGGACGTTTTTGTTTAAACTCACCTCTGGCTAATTATTTTAGCACTGTTTCACCATTATAAACACATATATTTACTTGTACATGCGCTGCATTTTTCTATATAACTGTATCTACGTACCCATTGTCTAATCAGGCCAACACCTGACGGTAATCTAACAGTCATTCTTTCAGTTTGAGAGCTGAAAAAAACTCAAACAAGTAAATCTCTTACTTGTATACTGTAGCTATAGAGACAATAGCCACCCAGCCTGAATAGGTACAAACTGCCACCAGCAAATATTTGTATCCTCCTGAGGGGAGCATAACAGTGAAGTCAACCAGTAATTCTTGCATCGGTGAGGCACCTACAGCCTGTACTCCAGGAGCCGTACCGGCCCTTGTCTTGGGTTGCAAATTCTACATATCTGCTGGCTGCAGCTTGCACCAGTGTAGGTAGTCGGGGAATATAAAAATGTCTTTCTAGAGCATTTTTATTGGCTGTTTTGCCCATGTGTGTTCCTTTGTGGAATTCTGACACTAATTTGGTTGCTACAGCAGCTGGGATAACAATTCTCCCGTCCTGCAGTTGATACCACTGGTCTTCCCTGTACTTTCCAGGTTCAGTCTCTATTCATTCCTGTTCTGCCTTTGTATAAACTGGATCCCATTCAAAGAGTGGCACTGGGAACAGGGGGGGCATAATCTGTTATGGAGGCTGCTGGAGTGCTGCATCCCTGGCTGCTTGATTTGCTTTTCTATTTGCTCTAGCCACTTGGGAGTCTCCGTTCTGATGGCCCCTACAGTTGATCACTGCATTTTCATACTGCTTCTAAGAGTTCCAATATTTCTGTCCCATATTTCGTGCTTTTCCCTACGGATGTAATAAGTCCTCTTTCCTTATACAGGGCCCCATGTGCAGGAAGAGTCAGTAAGGCATACTTAGAGTCTACATAGACATTCAGTCTTAGTCCTCCGGCCAATTTTAATGCTCTGGTCAATGCGATTAGTTACGCTTGCCTCTTTGACTGTCTCCTGAGTAACCACTGCATAGCCAGCATGGCAGACACCATCTTTCACAAAGCTGCTGCCATCAGTGAAGTATTGAACATCTGGCTTTCCCAAGGGGCTATCTTTCAGGTTTGTCTGGCTGGCATAGACGTCATCCTTACCTGGAGACAATCATGTGCTAGGGGCTCTTGTGAGGCGGGAAGCAAATCGGCTGGGTTTAGGGTGTTAACAGTCTCTAAATGGATTTGGGGATTTTCACACAACATGGCCTGGTATTTGACCATTCGGGTTGTTAGTGAACCAGTGATTTCCGTTGTAATCTATTAATGCCTGTACTAGGTGTTGGACTCGGACATAGGTTTCCTGACCCAAAGACAAGTTGTCAGCTTCGGCTACCAGAAGGGCTGTTGCTGCGAAGGCCCGAAGGCATGTGGCCAACCCTGAGCTACAGTGTCCAATTGTTTTGAAAGGTACGCCACAGGGCGCTGCCATGAGCCCAAGTACTGTGTCAGGACTCCCACTGCTATGCTCTTTTCACTGATGTAGAAGTAAAAGGATTTTTGACTGTCTGGTAGGCCTAGGGTGGGAGCCTGCCTTTAAGGAAGTCTTAATGTCTTGGAATGCTTGGTCTTTCTCTCCCCCCTTTGTGGATTCATAGGGGGGGCTGGCTTTGGTGGCAAAGTCCAAATCCAGCAGAATCCTGCTGCTCCCAGGAATTCTCATATTTGGTACCTGCTGGTTGGGGTGGGGATCTGCCAAACAGCTTCTTTCCTGCCTAATCTCCCTACTGTCTCTCGCCTTGTGATACTCTGAACCCCAGGTATTTTACAGTCTCTTGGTTGGCACGATTGAGCTTTTTTCCTGGATACCTTATAGCAGTTGTTCTCAACCTTTCTGGTGCCATAACCCCTTGATAAAATTTCCCAAGTTGTGGGGGGGGGGGGGGGGGGGGGGCGGGGGTAATCAGTGGCAGTGCTGGGGGGGAGTTCTGATCAGCCAACTTAGGTGGTCTTGATCAAGATCATCTGCTGATCTGAGAACTGTAGTAGGGACTTTTAAAGGCAACTATAATCACAGGCAGTGTTACTCACTGTGTCCCTGGCTTCACTGTGTCTCTGACTTTGTGGTGTCTCGAAGCAGTGACACCTATGCCGAAATCAGGATATAGAGTCTCTTCCAGCCCCTCCCACTTCAAGTTCCTCACCAGTCAGCTGACCTCTAGTCTCCACCCCCCAGCCATGCCGTGAACTGAATGGGCAGCCGCGGGCTCCAGGAACAACCCAGTTGGGCGGCCACAGGCTCCACGAACAGCCCTGCTGCGTAAAGGCTGGGAAAGCGGTGCAGGCTCCAGGAACAGCCCTGGATTTGGTGACTCCTGGCAAATCGACATTTGACCCCTGATGGGGTCATGACCCACAGGTTGGGAACCACTGCCTTATAGCCTGCCTCCCACAGTAACTGCAACAGTTCATTTGTGGCTTGGAGGCACTCTCCTCGGTTTTTGGCTGCAATCAAAAGGTCATCCGTGTACTGAAGAAGGACCCGACCCTACTCTCAGGGTCTGACCTGAAGGACTTTAGGTCTTGGGTTAAGGCTGCTCCAAATAAGGTGGGGGAGTTTTCGAACCCCTGGGGTAAGGGTGTCCATGTCAGTTGTCCCTTAACTCCGGTGTCTGGGTCTTCCCATTGAAAGGCAAAAATGCGCTGGGATTGTTCTGCCACTGTGAGGCAGAAAAAGGCATCTTTCAGATCTAGGACTGTGAGATTTTACACAGTTTTACTGACACATAATCACACACATAGGTTGGACTTGATGGACTTGTGTCTTTTTTCAACCTCACCTACTATGTAACTATGTAAGATGGGTGGCTCCCCCAGGTATTAGTCCCAATAGGTTGTATGGGATTGGGACCACTGGGTGGATGGTCACCGCAGCCTAATTAACAGCTCTTAGGTCTCAAACGGGACAGTAGTCCATTTTTCCAGGTTTCTGCACTGGGAGCAGGGGAGGATTCCAGGGTGACTGGCAGGGCTTCAGGATACCATAGTGCAGGAATTTATTCAAGTACTTTTGGATTCCCACTAGGGCTTTGCGGGGGACTGGGTACTGCTTCAGACTGACTGGGGTAGCTCCTGGTTTTAACTCAATAAGGCTTAGTGGGATGTGCCTGGCTAGCCCTGGCGGGTTGTCCTCTTCTTCTTATACTCCCGGGATATGTTGTAGTCCTGCAGGGGGCGGGAGTGGGTCTTCTGTTGGAGTAAACATTCTCCATTCCCCCTCCTTTGGCATGTTGAGGACCATAATAAGGGTCTCAGAGGGATGGGGCAGTTGTAGGACAGACTGTCCATCAGATTGGAAGTAGGGTCTGGTTCAGTGTCCCTATTCTTTGCAATATGCGCATTGATTCCTCCCCAATTTTGGCACATAACTCCCTTTTTCCCCTCTAGGGCCCCCGTCTGAGCGTTCTCTGTTTCTCTGAATTTTTTCTGTTAGGGCTTCTGCCAGTAATAAAGTGGAGTTTCCACATTGGCCACCATTGTAACAGGGGTTTACACTGACCACTAATGTAATAGAAGCTTTCACAGTAATCACCAATGTAAGGAGGGATTTATAGTGACCACTAATGTAAAGGATTCTACACCAAGCCCCAATATAATGAGAAGATTTCCACTGACCGCCAATGTAACTGAGTCATTAAGCCTGCGTTCACATTTGAGTGTGTCGGGAACGCATGCAAAATCGCTTTCCTGATACCACAGAAACATGCCGCCCTTTAGCAGATACACAGCAGTGCCATCAATTGTTAATGACACTCTCACGCATCTGCTGACATGTGCCTTTGCACCATGTGATTTTGAAAAAGGGTTAGGGACTTTCTTCTGCATTTCTAGCGCATAGAGCATCCCATTGAAATGAATGGGCTGCCCTACACGCTACCTACATCTTTATCCACCCTGCCAGTACACCTTTGCATCCTAAAACCCCTGCTAACCTCTGCACCCCAAATCTTGCCCATCCTCTCCACTCCAACCCTCCCCCCCCATTAACTCTACCTGCCTCCTTTGCTTATCTTTGCATTCACCTTCCTTACCTCTTTACATCCCCTCCTTGCTCACCTGTGCACCCCAAACTGTAATTCCTTCTCTGCCTACATCTGCGAACCTCAACAATTTGCTTACCTTTGCAGAACAGGCAGATGTTCGGCTTAATGTCCACAGTTGCAGGCAGTACTTTCAAGCATGCCTTTTTACCTCCCCAGTGGGCAGCATTCAGTATAGGTAATGGTGGATGTGACCTCAGGGGGACATGATATACATATGAATGCTGCCTTTATTTAAATATCAATGCTGCTGGCTGCCACTATTTACATATGAATGCCGCCACTATTTACATATGAATGCCGATTATTTACATGTAAACACAGGGTCTGCAGGTGAGTCATCCGTAACAAAAGGGCAGAACTGGGCAGCATTAGTAGCAGCACTTCACACTGAGATATTGGGACACAACACAAGACTTAAACTTCAAGGGACAAGGGAATTTAAACCAGGATAGTTGGCAAGTATAAGGCAGCTGCTCTGGGCCCCACAACAATGACAGGGCCCAGGGCAGCTGCCCCTTTTGCCTTGCCTTAACCACTTCAGCCCCAGAGGATTTGGCAGCTCAATGACCGGGCCGTTCGGCACTGCGTCGCTTTAACTGACAATTGTGCGGTCGTGCGACGTTGTACCCAAACAAAATTGACGTCCTTTTTTCCCCACAATTTCTTTTGGTGGTATTTGATCATCTCTGCGATTTTTATTTTTTGCGCTATAAACAAAAAAAGAGCAACAATTTTGAAAAAAAAGCAATATTTTTTACATTTTGCTGTAATAAATATCCCCCAAAAATATATAAAAAAATATTTTTTTCCTCAGTTTAGGACATTATGTATTCTTCTACATATTTTTGGTTAAAAAAAAAAATCGCAATAAGCGTTTATTGATTGGTTTGCACAAAATTTATAGCGTCTATAAAATAGGGGATAGTTTTATGGCATTTTTATTATTATTTGTTTTATTAGTAATGGCGGCGATCTGCGATTTTTATCATGACTGCGACATTATGGCGGACACATTTTTGACACTATTTTGGGACCATTGTCATTTATCGAGCGATCAGTGCTATAAAAATGCATTGATTACTGTGTAAATGACACTGGCAGTGAAGGGGTTAACCACTAGGGGGCATTGAAGGGGTTACGTGTGTCCTAGAGAGTGATTCTAACTGTCAGGGGGCTGGGCTCGAACACACAGGACAGTGATCGCTGCTCTCGATGACAGAGAGCAGTAGATCACTGTCCTGTCACTAGGCAGAACGGGGAATGCTTTGTTTACAAAAGCATCTCCCCGTTCTACCTCTTCCGTCATCGAGTCCGCGGGACCCGCGGGCGAGATCACGAAGCATGCGACGGGGGCGCGCACGCGCCGGCACAACGGGAAATTCAAAGAGACGTACAGGTACGCCCATTTGCCCAGCTGTGCCATTCTGCCGACGTAAATGTACATGCGGTGGTCGGCAAGTGGTTAAAGACGGCCCTGCTTATGGGCGTTTACAACATATATATATATACCAGCTTTTGCATCACAATTACATATTTCCTGGACTACTGGTTCATTTACCCATTAAAAAGATATCCATATTTAGAACTCTATACGTATTTGTATCTGGGAAAGTTAAGCTGAACTAGTTTTTGCACGTAGAATTTTGCGGTCTACTAAATATATCGCTAGCTTCCAAAAAGTCCCACTAATGCCGCGTACACACGAGCGGAATATCCGACAGAAAAAGTCAGACGGAAGCTTTTCATCGTATATTCCGATTGTGTGTATGCCTCATCGGACTTTTTTTTTAGAAAATTCTGACGGACCTAGAAATAGAACATGTTCTAAATATTTCCGACAGTACCAATTCCTATCGGGAAAAACACTCGTCTGTATGCTGTTCTGACGGACCAGAAACGACGCATGCTCTGAAGCAAGTACGAGATGGAGGCTATTGGCTACTGGCTATTGAACTTTCTTTTTCTAGTCCCGTCGTACGTGTTGTATGTCACCGCGTTCTTGACGGTCGGACTTTGGTTTGACCGCGTGTAGGCAAGACCGCTTGAATGGAATTCCGTCGGAGAAGCCTTCGGAGTTTATTCCAATGGCAAAACTGGTCGTGTGTACAGGGCATAAGATTTCACAATTACTGTGAGCAGCTACGTTCCCCTTAGCTGTCTGACAAACAGCTATTCATGACATGTACAGGTAAAGAAGGAGGGGGGTTTGATGTAGGTGTTATTTAAAACTCTTTACTCTTTGCAAAATCCTTTCTTGTATTAAGAGAGGTATGAACTCCAGAGAGAGCAATATCATTTTGCCCCTGTACAAATCATTAGCGAGACCTCATCTGGAATATGCAGTTCAGTTTTGGGCACCAGTTCTCAAAAAGGAGAAGTGCAGAGAAGGTCAACCAAACTGATAAGAGGAATGGAAGAACTCAGCTATGAGGAAAGATTAGAGGAACTGAATTTATTCTCTCTAAAAAGAGGATATGATCAACATGTACAATTACATACGTGGTCCATATAGTGAACTTTAAGATCATCACAGAGGGGGCATACTTTAAGCCTGGAGGAAAAGAGATTTGATCGCCAAATACATAAAGATTTCTTCACAGTGCTGTGAAAATGTGGAATAGGCTCGCTCCAGAGGTGGTTCTGTCCAGCTCAGTAGATTGCTTTAAAAAAGACCTGGATTCCTTCCTAAATGTACATAATCTAACTGTATACTAACATTTATGAGTAAAGCTGATCCAGGGAATATCCGATTGCCGCTTGGAGGATCAGGAAAGAATTGTTTCCCCTCCTGGAGCAAATTGGATCATGCTTTGTTGGGGTTTTTTGCCTTCCTCTTGATAACCTGTGGGTATAGGAATGTATAATTTTGTTTTCAGCCTTTTATTGGTTGAACTTGATGGTGTCTTTTTTCAACCAGGCTAACTGTGTAACTATGAGTTTACATACATGGCGCTATATAAGTACCTGTAATAATAATAGTAATAATAATGTATTCATAAGGTGCCTTGTGTCCATAAAAAATGCTAGACAATGTGTTTTATTGTAAACAAATGTTAATTTATTTTAAAAAAAAAAAGTTATAAAACAATTGTCTTACACTGACAGAATGCAGCCACACAGGCTTACAATTGGATCTAGATATAATTACATTTAATTCATGGGCAGTTTATATACACGTGCATATATTTTTAGAGCGGTTTCCATCATTTCAGCCAGTTAACAGTGCTTCTTTCCACTATGCTTAGCCAGCATCTTGGTCTATGCAAGTCTAAAAATTACCAAATATTCATAGTCACAGTATACAGTACATAGGATCTTCATTCTGAAGGACATTAAAGTGGTGTGTGTATTTTGAGGTTCCTCTGTATGTATATATATATATATATATATATATATATATATATATATATATATATAGCCCATGACATTTGCATATCCGTATTGGCATATAATCTGTGCCATGCAAAGCTCTCATTACAGTAGACAGCTTTTTTGAAAACTTCAATGCTCTCATCTGTGCTGGGTGCAAGCTTTCATTTGTGAATATGCATATACAGTTGTGCTCGTAAGTTTACATACCCTGGCAGAATTTATGATTTCTTGGCCATTTTTCAGAGAATATGAATGATAACACAAAAACTTTTCTTTCACTCATGGTTAGTGTTTGGCTGAATCCATTTGTTATCAATCAACTGTGTTTACTATTTTTAAATCATAATGACAACAGAAACTACCCAAATGACCCTGATCAAAAGTTTACATACCCTGGTGATTTTGGCCTGATAGCATGCACACAAGTTGACACAAAGGGGTTTGAATGGTTATTAAAGGTTATTAAAGGTAACCATCCTCACCTGTGTTCTATTTGCTTGTAATTAGTGTGTGTGTGTGTGTTTGTGTGTGTGTGTGTGTGTGTATATAAAAGGTCAATGAGTTTCTGGACTCCTGACAGACCCTTGAATCTTTCATCCAGTGCTGCACTGACATTTCTGGATTCATGGGGTTCTGGAGTCATGGGGAAAGCAAAAAAATTGTCAAAGGATCTGTGGGAAAAGGTAGTTGAATTGTATAAAACAAGAAAGGGATATAAAAAGATATCCAATGAATTGATAATGCCAACCAGCAGTGTTCAAACTCTAATCAAGAAGTGGAAAATGAGGGGTTCTGTTGAATCCAAACCACGGTCAGGTAGACCAACTAAAATTTCAGCCACAACTGCCAGGCAAATTGTTTGGGAAGCAAAGAAAAACCCACAAACATGGTGTGGCTGTTTCAAGATGCACTTGAAGAAAGATGGGCTGCATGGTCAAGTCGCCAGAAGAAAGCCATTACTATGCAAATGCCACAAAGTATCCCGCTTACAATATGCCAAACAGCACAGAGACAAGCCTCAAACCTTCTGGCACAAAGTCATTTGGAGTAATGAGACCAAAATGGAGCTTTTTGGCCACAACCATAAACTCTACATTTGCAGAGGAGTCAACAAGGCCTATGATGAAAGGTACACCATTCCTACTGTGAAACACAGAGGGGGGGCGCTGATGTTTCGGAGATGTGTGAGCAGGGCCGGTGCTACCACTAGACAAAGTAGGCAGCCGCCTACAGCGCACTGCTGCCTAAGGCGCCCGGCCACTGGTGTTCCTACTCTCTACTCTCTGCAGTAAGCAACTAAAGCCTCGAACACACAGTGCGATTGTTGACCAACTGAGCGTCTGATTTTTGTCAAAAGGGTGTGTGTCAGGATCTTGTCTTGCATACTAACGTTACACAATTTGCCATGCCATAAACACGAACGTATTGACATACTATGAGGAATTTCAGCTCTTGAGCGCCACCCTTTGGGCCCCTTTCTGCTAATTTCGTGTTTGGTGAGCATTGATTCCGAGCATGCATGTTTGTACTTTCGACTTTTGTGTGATGGATTTGTATACTGACTATACGGAAATCAGATGTCAGGCCGTTGTCCGCCAAAAATTTACTATCCTGTCATCCAGCATTTGTTGGCCGAAAATTGGACAAAAGGAGCGTACTAATGGTAAGATTTTAGGAAAACGGTCTGTCAACAAACAATCCCTTGCCAACAATCGAACCGTGTGTACAAGGCTTTAGTCTCAGCATCAGCAGGCAGCCGCTGCTCCGATCACACATAGTATCAGAGGCACAGTGGTGGTGGAGGACTGTGTCTGTGTCCCGACTCCCTAATGAATGAAAGCAAGCAAACATTTATTGATGGGCGCTGGTAGGGTGCATTGATGGCTGCTGGTAGGCTCCATTTGATGGGCACTGATCAGGCTGCATTTGATGGGCACTGGTGAGGCTGCATTTGATGGGCGTTGGTGAGGCGCCATTTGATGGGCGTTGGTGAGGCTGCATTGATGGGCGCTGGTAAGGCTGCATTTGATGAGCGCTGGCGAGGCTGCATTTGATGGGCGCTGGTGGGCTGCATTTGATGGGCGCTTCATTAAAAAGGTGGGGTATACATGGGCAGGGCAAAGGGGGTGGAGTCAGAGGTGGAACCAGGGGGGGGCAGCAAAATGAGGTTTTCGCCTAGGGTGTCAAAAATCCTTGCACCAGCCCTGTGTGTGAGCTACAAAGGCACAGGAAATTTGGTCAAAATAGATGGCAAGATAAATGCAGTATGTTATCAAAAAATACCGGAGGAACATTTGCATCCATCAGCAAGGAATCCGCGCATCGGATGTACTTGGACATTCCAACATGACAATGATCCAAAACACAAGGCCAAGTCGACCTGTCATTGGCTACAGCAGAATAAAGTGAAGGTTCTGGAGTGACCATCTCAGTCTCCTGACCTCAATTTTATTGAGCCACTCTGGGGAGATCTCAAACGTGCAGTTCATGCAAGACAGCCCAAGAATTTACAGGAACTGGAGGCTTTTTGCCAAGAGGAATGGGCAGCTTTACCATCTGAGAAGATAAAGAGCCTCATCCACAAATACCACAAAAGACTTCAAGCTGTCATTGATGTTAAAGGGGGCAATACACAGTATTAAGAACTGGGGTGTGTAAACTTTTGATCAGGGTCATTTGGGTAGTTTCTGTTGTCATTATGATTTAAAAATAGTAAACACAGTTGATTGATAATAAATGGCTTCAGCCAAACACTAACCATGAGTGAAAGAAAAGTTTTTGTGTTATCATTCATATTCTCTTAAAAATGGCCAAGAAATCATAAATTCTGCCAGGGTATGTAAACTTATGAGCACAACTGTACATGTAACTGCGAGGACATAAGGTGCATAAAAATGTGCATAAGGTGCATCTATGATCTTCAGGAATTTTGCTGCCAGTGACAGCTATAGTAATGAAGAAAATCTAGAAACCAATAATAGGTGATGACCAGTAGCAGTAATCAATGTGCAAAACATTTTCTATAAAACACTGCAATGATTGGAATGCAATTCTCTAATTTTTAATTCTTAAGGCTTTGTTCATATATCTTCAGTAAAAAATGTGGGTTAGAAAGACCTGTGGTTTTCAAAGCAGGTGGTGATAAAATGTCATAGGAGGATGATTTCATATAAAGCATACCCAGGCTGCTACATACAGACCTTTGGATGTGTTTTCTCATTGCACATATGCTAATACTACTGTGCTATTGCCCACAAGTGTCATTCTCATTTAAATCTGTCAGGATAGGAATATGGGAGCTGCTTTTGCTGACTTTTGCTAATGCAAGTTCTGGGGCGTCCATGCTTATTCTTTCTTCAATTCTCATGGATCCAGAATAAGTATATTAGAAGATATGACACCTGCTTGTGCCAGGTCAGTCATTTCTCAATTATTAAAGGAAAGACAAGAATAACAGCCCCTCACCCTCTAGAGACAAATCAGCAGTGGCATCTTCCATGTTTCTATCTTAACAGGTTCCTTCTAACAAGGGCCACTTTTAAATAACTTAAATAATAAAATTATTTAATTAACCTGTTTATTAGAAAGCAAAAGTGTTTCATAGCACCCCATTTCTTTTATCTCCAACTTCAATTTGACTGACAGGTCCTTCTTCCTACACAACAGAAAATTGGGTGCAAATGTTAACGATTGACAAAAGGACATCATCATAAATTGGCTATAAAAAATAAAAATAATTAAAGTCACTCTATAACTTTTATGTACACATAACAGGTGGTGGAGATGATCTTTACAGGAACTCCAGGAATATACAGTCTGAACAATGTTGTAGTCAATATGCATTGTTTTTTTTTTTTACATGCAGTATACTGTTATTGAGAACCTCTGCAATGGCTGTATGTTACACCCTTGGAGGTACACTAGCTTCAATCACAATGTACTTCCCTTGTCATGCTAACTTCTGGCATACTCTTGCTCCTTGCTCTTCCAGCACCTGCCAGCTCACTTTCAGTATCTGATCCATGACTGTCCTCTAGCTGGAAGGGGTTGACACGTAGACGAGGAGGCTTAAAACTGAATGTTGCCAGGCTCTTAGCTCTCCTACGCTTCTCCCAGGGCACATCTTGCTTCTTCCTGCGCTGCTCCTCTTCTTGGGCCACAAAATCTTGCAAAACTGAACGGAAGAGACGTGGGATCTCTGCTCCATCAGGTTCAAACTCCAGCATCAATCTGCGAAATCTGCACATTAAGCCAAAACCCAAAAGTCATTTAAAACCAATTGATTTTAACTACATTTTTTTACATTAAAAATTATTCATGCTAAAAATTGCAGAGGCCTTTTGAAAACTAACTTGACCATACTGTGAAGTCATATACTATGAAATGTTTGCACAGGTATGCTCTACAGAATAGCTGAACCAGTGGCTTAGCATGAGAGTTGAAACAGGATCTTGTAAAACAGCATTGTATGGGGTCCAACCTGAAAAGTCAAAACCTCCATTGTCATCTCTGTAAAAAGATAGTTTTGGTCTTCGGAAGAAGCTTCTAATGACCAGCATTGTTACAGGGAATGCATAAAAATTCTTTGCTCACCACAGCCATGTTAACAAGAAATGTCAATGTTATACAACCATGCTATATCTTTGGTTTAGATTTTCATTAAAACCCAGGTAAAAAATTGTACTCCATTACAAACATACACTTAAGTTTGTTAACCTGCTCCTGTATAACATTGATAGTTACAGATTATAGTGGAACAGGGGCACACAATTGAGTATAATCTGTACATAAAACTCAACTCACTTGAATGATCCCCTCCTAATGGACTTCCCTTTTAGGAGCCATATGTATTTAGTGTGGGCTTTATTTAATATTATTGTGCAGGTAGCCAAAATGTGGGTTAAAAAAAGAACTCCATCCACAAACAGTATATAAAAAGCGGGATTCCGGCCTTAAAAAAAAAAAATGTAAAAGTCAGCAGCTACAAACACTGTAGCTGCTGACTTTAAATAAGTAGACTTACCTGTCCTGGGTACCCGCGATGTCGGCCGCCCGAGGCCGACCCATCCCTCGGCTCTCGGGTCCCGGCACCGCCATCCTAACTAAGGGAAACAGGCAGTGGAGCCTTGCGGCTTCACTGGCAGTTTCCTACTGCGCACGCGCGAGCGGCGCGGCGCTCTGTGAATGGCCCCGTGGTGTTCTGGGAACACACACAGTTCCCGGAAGACAACGGGGCCGCTCACCGAGGAGCAGAACACACCACGGAATAGGAAGAGGCAGATTAGGAAGACTGCCTAGCAACAAGGGTTTAGGTAAGTTTAATTTTTTTTTTTTTTCAAATTTTTTTTTTTTATTTTTTTTAGGATTTTTGGTGAATTTTTTTTTTTTTCAGGGTGGCCCTCCACTTTAAGGTAAAGAAAACGATTCTCTCTTGTCATATGGTATAAAATGTTCAGCAAGTTTATATTGCCATATAATTAATTTATTAGTATTTGCTGGATACTTCAGTCAGTGCTGAACTTCTGTTTACAGTAAACAAGGTATTCTGTGAATGGACAAGGGGAAAGGAGGGCAGGCAAATTATAGGACCCCTTCATTGTATGACAGCTGCAGCTCTCATACCTGCACAGCCTAAAGTGGATGGCTATAGTATATAGTTTATACTGTACTAATGGATGAATTATATTCCAGAAAAAAACGATCTGAACATTTTACACCCCATGACAAGAAGTAATTTATTTTATATATATGTATGTGGATGTAATACCACTTTTATTAGCAGGTGTGTTAACGTGTCTCTAATGCCGCGTACACATGAGCGGACTTTTCGACCGGACTGGTCCGACAGACCTATTCTGGCGGGCAATCCGTTCGTGTGTGGGCTTCATCGGACCTTCAGCGGACTTTTCCAGTCGAAAATCTGACGGACTTTAGATTTGAAACATGTTTCAAATCTTTCCGACGGACTCGAGTCCGGTCGAAAAATCCGCTTGTCTGTATGCTAGTCCGACGGACAAAAACTGATGCTGGGGCAGCTATTGGCTACTGGCTATCAACTTCCTTATTTTAGTCCGGTCGTACGTCATCACGTACAAATCCGTCGGACTTTGGTGTAATTGTGTGTATGCAAATCCTTTGGTTCAAAAGTCCGTCGGAAGTCCGTCAAAAGTCCGTCGAAAGTCCGTGGGAAAGTCCGTCGGACCAGTCCGGTCGAAAAGTCCGCCTGTGTGTACACGGCATAACAACAAGAAACTCCATCAGGTTTGTACTGCCGCCTACATCTTTACTGGTGAAATTCATATTCTCTGTTTGTCCTGGTAACATTGTCATGAGGATAGAATGTGATGGTAAATTCAAAACGATACAATCCCATAGTTCTCACCGGAACAGGAGCTTAGGGGAAATCTTCTAATAGGGAGACCTTTTTCAGTGACTGTCTGAGAGTAGTTTTCCTTTCCCTTCTTTTAGTGTCTCAAAAAAAAAATGGCAATGGTTTTAACCCTCTCTTAAAGTGGAGTTCCAGCCGTTTTTAGGTTTATTAAAAGTCAGCAGCTAGAAAAAGTGTAGCTGCTGACTTTTAATAAACAGCCACTCACCTTTCTCGTGATCGAGTGGTGCACTCACCCTTGCCGTTTTCACCCTGCGTCCTCTCTCCCACTGTGCATGCATGAGCGACGCTGCGCTCTGTGACTGGTCCCGAAGTCTTCTGGGACCTGTCATGTGTCCCAGAAGACTTTGGAAAGAGAACTTCCGTTTCCGATCGCCTACGAGGCTCTTCTTTGCAAACCGATTGCAGAATTGCTTTGTCCGGAATGTCAACTGGCCTTACATCTGGTTACTGCAACTAAATTAACTATTGCAAAGGCTTGGAAAACTCCTACCCTTAGCTTTGAAGTGGTCAAAAACCGTATAAATGACATTATGGTAAACAAGAAGCTGACAGCTATACTTTCAGACACCCACGAAAAATGTCTTCGGGTCTGGCAACTGTGGATCGCTCATATCGAACCTTTAAGGTTTGATCATATGCTTCTTTAGTGCTTCTCTGCCGCACACCTCGCGGGACTCTTCTTTTCTTCTCCTCTTTTATTTCTAGCTCTTTCTCTAGTTCCTTACTTTTCTACCACTTCTACTTTATTCTACTCACTTATTCCATATGCATATTGGGTTGCCAGGCGCGGTCCTGGTTGAGATGGTTACGGTGATAGCACCATTTCTTCCCTTTTTTTCTATCTTTATGTATATTGCATTTCTACCTACAAGTATACACAGACAATCAGTTCTCATGTCTTGCTCAATAGGCTGTATGCCTGGATACCTTGGTTCTATTTCAACATATACTGTAGTAGAAAGTTTTTTTAACCGCTTCCCGACCGCTGCACGCCGATGTACGTAGGCAGAATGGCACGGGTGCACAAAAGGGCGTACCCGTATGTCCCTTCGTAATCTGGGGCTTGCGGGCGCACGCATGTGGATGTACGCCGGTGGCCCGCGAACGCGACGAGGAGAGGCAGAACGGGGAAATGCCTATGTAAACAAGGCATTTCCATGTTCTGCCTAGTGACATGACAGGGAGCTACTGCTCCCTGTCATCGGGAGCAGTGATCTCTGTCATGTCCGAGGTAGACCATCCCCCTACAGTTAGAACACACCTTGGGAAAACACTTAAAGCCTTGATCGTCCCCTAGTGCAACCCCTTCCCTGTCTTTTTTACATTGATCAGTGCTGAGGGAACACATTTAACCCCTTGATCGCCCCCTAGTGTTTAACCCCTTCTCTGCCAGTGACATTTACACAGTAATCAGTGGCTATTTTTAGCTCTGGTCGCTATATAAATATCAATGGTTCCAAAATAGTGTCAAAAGTGTCCGATCTGCCCACCACAATGTCGCAGTCCCGATAAAAAATCGCAGATCACCGCCATTACTAATGAAAAAAAATGATAATAAAAATGCCATAAATCTATCCCCTATTTTGTAGACGCTATAACTTTTGCACAAACCATCAATATACACTTATTGCGATTTTTTTTTTTACCAAAATTATGTAGAAGAATACATATTGTCCTAAACTGAGAAAGAAATTAGTTTTTTTATATTTTTTTGGGGATATTTATTATAGCAAAATGTAAAAAATATTGCTTTTTTCTTCAAAATTGTCGTTCTTTCTTTGTTTAAAGCGCACAAAATAAAAACCCGCAGAGGTGATCAAATACTGCCAAAAGAAAGCTCTATTTGTGGGAAAAAGTAACGTCAATTTTGCTTGGGTACAAAGTCGCACGACCGTAGTCAGTTAAAGCGACGCAGTGTTGAATCGCAAAAAATGCTCTGGTCATTAAGGGGGTAAAATCTTCCAGGGCTGAAGTGGTTAATAATGTTTCAGATAGTAGTATTGCTGCCATGGGTGCCGAACCTTGAACATGTATATTTTTCTGTTCTGTTCTTGACCACCATACAATGTAACCTCTAACTGCTGTTGACTTTGTGTGTTGGACTGATTTTTAATAAAATCCTTTGTAAAACAACAAAAAAACCTCAAAGATCCCTGCCCCAACACAAGCATGTTGATGCAGGGATCTCCCCCACTGTGTCTTTATATTCTGAAAGGGGGGACTCCCCCTCATTAGGTTACACAGATCAGTGCTGCAGCCATTGGTTGCAAGCACTGGTCAAGTGCAGATTTTCCAGCATGACCATTCGACAGAAGCTGATTTTCGGTACATGTACAGTTGTGCTCATAAATTTACATACCCTGGCAGAATTTATGATTTCTTGACCATTTTTCAGAGAATATTAATGATAACACAAAATGTTTTCTTTCACTCATGGTTAGTGTTTGGCTGAAGCCATTTATTATCAATCAACTGTGTTTACTCTTCTTAAATCATAATGACAACAGAAACTACCCAAATGACCCTGATCAAAAGTTTACATTCTTAATACCGTGTATTGCCCCCTTTAACATCCATGACAGCTTGAAGTCTTTTGTGGTATTTGTGGATGAGGCTCTTTATCTTCTCAGATGGTAAAGCTGCCCATTCCTCTTGGCAAAAAGCCTCCAGTTCCTGTAAATACCCTGGTGATTTTGGCCTGATAACATGCACACAAAATGACACAAAGGGGTTTTTAATGGCCTTTAAAAGTAACCATCCTCACATGTGATCTGTTTGCTTGTAATTAGTGTGTGTGTATAAAAGGTCAGTGAGTAGGGATGGGCTTTATATTCGGGTCGAACATGAATTCGACTTGAACATTGGCTGTTCGCCCGTTCGCCGAATACCGAACAATTTGGGGATGTTCGCGGCAAATTCGAAAGCCGCAAGAACACCCTTTAAAAGTCTATGGGAGAAATCAAAAGTGCTAATTTTATAGGCTAATATGCAATTTATTGTCATAAAAAATGTTTGGGGACCTGGGTCCTCCCCAGGGGACATGAATCAATGCAAAAAACAGTTTTAAAAATGGCCATTTTTTCGGGAGCAGTGATTTTAATCATGCTTAAACAATAAAAGTGAAACAATAAAAGTGTAATATTCCTTTAAGTTTCGTACTGTAGTATGCCTGTAAAGTGGCGCATGTTTCCCGTGTTTAGAACAGTCTTACAGCAAAATGACATTTCTAAAGGAAAAAAAGTCATTCAAAACTACTTGCTGCTATAATGAATTATCGGTCCGGCAATACACATAAAAGTTCATTGATTAAAAACAGCATGGGATTCCCCCACAGGGGAACCCCGAACCAAAATTTTTTAAAAAAATGCGTGGGGGTCCCCCCAAATTCCATACCAGGCTCTTCAGGTCTGGTATGGATATTAAGGGGAACCCCGTGCCAAAAGTTTTAAAAAATGGCGTGGGGGGTCCCCCTCAAAATCCATACCAGACTGGATTTTAAGGGGAACCCCGCACCAAAATGTAAAAAAAATGGCGTGGGGTCCCCCCAAAAATCCATACCAGACCCTTATCCGAGCATGCAACCTGGCAGGCCGCAGGAAAAGAGGGGGGGTCGAGAGAGCGCCCCCCTCCTGAACCGTACCAGGCCACGCCCTCAACATTTGGAGGGTGCTTTGGGGTAGCCCCCCAAAGCACCTTGTCCCCATGTTGATGGGGAGAAGGGCCTCATCCCCACAACCCTTACCCGGTGGTTGTGGGGGTCTGTGGGCGAGGAGCTTATCGGAATCTGGAAGCCCCCTTTAACAAGGGGATCCCCAGATCCCGGCCCGCCCCCCTGTGTGAATTGGTAATGGGGTACAAATGTACCCCTACTATTTCACTAAAAAGTGTCCAAAATGTTAAAAAAAGACAATAGACGGTTTTTATTAATGTCATCTTTATTAATATCTGCTTCTTTCCCCGCTTCTTCTTCCATCTTCTTCTGTTCTTTCTTCGGTGTTCTTCTTCTTCCTCCATCTTGTTCTTCCCCCGCTTCTTCCTCTATCTTCCTCCGCTTCTTCCTTCGGTCTTCTCATCCTGCATCTGCCTCCGGCTTCTTCTTCTCTGCTTTGTCCTCCGATCCGCCTCAGTGGGAGTCTCCCGCAGTGTGACGCTTCTGTTCAGGTGACAGCGCTTATATAACAGAGGGCAGGGCCACCCGGTGACCCCACCCCCCTCTGATGCACGGGGACTTCCCTATGGCTTTCCCCGCGGTGTCAGAGGGGGGCGGGGTCACCCGCATACTATAGACACCCCCCAGGTATGAAATTTAAAGTAATATTACACTTTTATTGTTTCACTTTAAGCATTATTAAAATTACTGCTCCCGAAAAAACTGCTCCCTGAAAACTTGTGATGTGGCTGTTTCAAGATGCACAATAAGGAGACACTTAAAGAAAGATGGGCTATATGGTCGAGTTGCCAGAAGAAAGCCATTACTACGCAAATGCCACAAAGTATCCCATTTACAATACACCAAACAGCACAGAGACAAGCCTCAAACCTTCTGGCACAAAGTCATTTGGAGTGATGAGACCAAAATTGAGCTTTTTGGCCACAACCATAAACGCTACATTTGTAGATGAGTCAACAAGGCCTATGATGAAAGGTACACCATTCCTACTGTGAAACATGGAGGTGGATCGCTGATGTTTTGGGCATGTGTGAGCTACAAAGGCACAGGAAATTTGGTCAAAAATTGATGGAAAGATGAATGCAGTATTTTTTTTTAAAAATACCGGAGGAACATTTGCGTTCATCAGCCAGAAAGCTGCGCATGGGAAGTACTTGGACATTCCAACATGACAATGATCCAAAACACAAGGCCAAGTCAACCTGTCATTGTCTACAGCAGAAAAAAGTGAAGGTTCTGGAGTGGCCAACTCAGTCTCCTGACCTCAATATCATTGAGCCACTCTGGGGAGATCTCAAATGTGCAGTTCATGCAAGACAGCCCAAGAATATACAGGAACTGGAGGCTTTTTGCCAAGTGGAATGGGTAGCTTTAACATCTGAGAAAATAAAGAGCCTCATCCACAAATACCACGAAAGACTTCAAGCTGTCATTGAAGTTAAAGGGGGCAATCCAATAAAAGGTATTAAGAACTGGGGTATGTAAACTTTTGATCGGAGTCATTTGGGTAGTTTATGTTGTCATTACAATTTAAAAAGAGTAAACACAGTTGACTGATAATAAATGGTTTCAGCCAAACACTAACCATGAGTGAAAGAAAAGTTTTTGTGTTATCATTCATATTCTCTGAAAAATTACCAAGAAATCATAAATTCTGCCAGGTTATGTAAACTTATGAGCACAACTGTAAACCCAGTATTAGTCTTTCAAAAAATAGAAAGAAAAATAGAAAGAAAAGTCTTAGGCATCCCATTACATTGATCTTTTTTTCCCATTCAACCAGCTCATTAAAAAAAAAAATGATCTGAATCTCTCCCACTGTGTTATTGTATTTGAACCTTCCCCACTGTCAGAGTACACTGATCAGTGTTGTCAGCTATATCTGGCGGTGCTGATCATTCAAGATAAAAACAGACAGGCTGGTTTTATAATTTTGATAGATCGACTTGTGTACAACCAGTCTGCCCATACATGGATCGAAATTCAGCCAGTCCTTGCTGAACCAGACAAATTTTGATCCATGTATGACCAGCTTAGCACTTATCATTGTATTTTGACAAAGGTCAGAATAAAATACCACAGCGGGAAGGATTCCCCCATTCACATTAAGTGTATGGATGGGGGAATCAGATAATTTTTTTTTCCGTTCAATCCATTGGTTGAACGAAAAATATTAATAATTTTTAAATAATTTTTTTTGGTTGAACGAAAAAAATGATTAGTATGTGGGCTGCCTTACTATATTAATACTCCCTGGTGTTTTGGCACGTTCCATGACCAAGCCATTTATCCTACTTTGATAGTACTCCTTTACATTTGCTCCAATGTGAATTAGTTCCTTAAACTTCTCCAAAATGCTATAGACCCAGTTTATTAGGATGAGTTATTTAGACCTTGTTCATTATGTTGTCTTGGTTTTCTTCTAGTAATATTTTATACACAAAAAGAAATATTACATAGGTGTGGAATTGTATTTGTTGCATAAAACCATCAAAGAACTGTTGAAAGACTTATTTTCTTAGGAATCATTATTTAGCTAACAAAGGGTTATTTTATCACCACCTCATACAGTTCTTCCTTTTGGCTTGCACAATAGATTCCTCCTTTTATAGTAGCAATTATAAAACTATTGTTAATAGCAATTATAACCAACCTAAAGCTAGCAGTATTTTAAGAAAGACAACCTCTCTTTGTGAATTGCCTTTTATATACTGAACAGGTCAGTTATTAATTAAATGTGCAGATTGAACTGTATTGTAATGGTATTACTGGATTAAAAAAAAAATATTGTGAAAAAACAACACATGACAATAGAAATACTGCATGTATTATGCTCTTGTGAATAGAGCTTTGAGGACACATCATTTGTCACTGTACCTGAGAATGGCAGGACCACACTGAGAGGGGCTTATTTTGGAGCATATGTCTCTAAGCTCCAGCTGGTCACCTGGGGTGATCTCATAGCCTTGGCGTGGTATGGAAGCAAGCCATGTATAGTCCACACCACTCTTCACTCGACGGTACTCAATAAAGCGCTCCCGTTGCTGCTTTTCAGCACGTTTGAGATGGGTTCCCAGTTCTAACATCAGAGTCTCTGTAACCAGCTCTGCACTACTCCTGGGTGCCAATTTCAGTGCAGAGTTTCCCGAGTCATTCCAACCAAAGAGTCCTGCCAGGAACATCCTCTGGACCTAGTAAAGACAATATCACCCTTAGGTTACAGGTCATTTAAATAAATAGCATTTTTAGGGCTCATTCACACCAGAAAGTGCACATAATTGCGTGTTTTTGACTGTTTACATGCATTTGAAGCGTGCTTGACGCAGGCATGAATACATTTTTCATGCATTTTGCGATGTGTTTGCAGTGCATATTAAAGGAAAGCAATGAGTGTTTGTTTTTCATATTAAAGGTGAAGTCCAGCCTGAGCTCTTTTGGCTGGGCTTCTCCTATGGTCACAGGAGTGCAATTCGTTTTGCACTCCTTTGACCCGTTTTCAGCAGAGAGTCTGAAGTCCGCTTCTGCTGGGGTCACCAAGATCAGTCCAGGCACCGCATCATCCCAACTTCTGAAGTCTGGATCCACCAGGTGCCTGGACTGATGGCAGTCTTAGCCTCTCAGCGAGCCGCTGAGACGGCCGCTCCTTGCCCCTCCACAGCTCAGTGCTCCAGTGAGCATGGAAGAGCAGAGCAGGAAAGCTGCTGATTGACAGTCAGCAGCTCACCTCTCGGGGAGCTGAGAGAACCGAGCCATCGGCGATGTTCGATGGCTCGGTTCTCACTGCAGAGACACCAGGGGACAAATGTAGCATCAAACCGATGCTGCATCCACCTAGGTAAGTATGAATATGGGAAAAAAGCCATACCCATACTTCTCCTTTAATGCAGCAGTAGTTTCTGTTAGTCACATGTATTCCCTCCTTGTCAGATCAGACATGCCAGTTTAGATTTGGCTGTAAACCCCTATTAAAGCTGACATGTCTCCTTCTCCAGCTCAAGGCTGATAATGAATACTCTGTGTAGCCCAGTGAAAGAATGTAAAACAGTACGTTAACAATATCTTTTGCTTTCCTTAGTGTAATCAAGATAGATTGTTTGTTGTATATTTGTTCTTGGGTATCAGCACTGAGCTTAGGCACATGATTTGAAAGCTTTGTGGGCTGATATTTATGTTCTGACAAAGAGAGAATACAAGCAAGTAAAAGAAAAAAAAATCACATCATCCATGGAGGTGCAGTATCCTAACAAATGAAGAGTGGGAATTCATATTATTACATATACCAACATATTACATATGTCTAGTTCTCTTTAACTCCTTCTCCCATACATTGCAAAATTAATTATTGCAGGTACCTGACCATTTGCCATATTTCAATTTTTTGTCATAAAATTTGTCACAGACTCATGCTGAATACATAAAGTATAGAGAGAGAGAGAAGGAGCACTTCTAAAAGCCAGTTCTAAAAGCATAGTGATATAGTAAATAATATAGTTTTTAATATATTATTATATATTACTATTCTAATGGGGGGGGGGGGGGTTATTTACTAAAGGCAAATCCACTGTGCACTACAAGTACACGGCAAGTGCACTTGGAAGTGCAGTCGCTGTAGATCTGAGGGGGGCATGCAAGGTAAATAAAAAACAGTATTTTTGCTTGTACATGATTGGATGATAGAAATCAGCAGAGCTTCCCCTCATTTCAATCTTCCCCTCAAACCTACAGCGACTGCACTTCCAAGTGCACTTGCAGTGCACTTGTAGTGCACAGTGGATTTGCCTTAAATAAATCAACCCCATAGTATAAAAAAAATTAATAGCATCTACACAATGCTGATAACATCCAGTTTCTTTGAAATTTCCTGGCAAATTATTGTAAGGAAAGCAGTAGACGCTCAATTACCTGGGCTCTTCTCAAAGTATTCCTGAAGTATGCCTAGTCCTGGTATTTCTTCTCCTGTTCAGGGCCAATGTTATCGGCCACAGATTGTATGTTTTCTTATTCCTTGGCTCCTTTTTTATATCTTTTCCTATGTCTCAGTTTTCAGATGCTCATTGTTTTTAATACACTCCCTTCGGTCTTCCTTCTCATCTGTCTCTACACTCATCACGTTGTCATTAGACAAGCTCTACTTTTTAAAGCCTTGTGTAATGCTCTGTAATCTGCAGATTCGGCCCACTCAGCATTCTCCTCACTGGGATACAATGGACCAGTTATATAACAATAGCTCATAAATACGTTTTATAAAAGCTCAACTCAGGTGCGGGATGTGTTATAACACTTTGTGTGCCTTTCTCATATAAAGCGTTTTTCATATATCTGCTGTTATTCAGATTTTATCTTCAGATGAAAGCTTTACTAAATTCAAGGATTGTAAAATGTTGATAGAAAGGCAGGGCAGGAGCTGACTGCTGGCCCAGGGATGAAGGAGAGAGGAGGGAGAGCTGGTTATAGTCTAGGGAGAAGGCAAAATGGGAGCTATTTGGGGGGGGGGGGGGGCAGATTAGGAGGTCTATTGTAGTTAGATAGAGTGGGAATTGATCATGGCCTGGGGCTTAGTATGTCAGGGATTCATTAATATTTATAAAATGTCAGACAAGATAGCAGTGGCGGCTGGTGCTCAAAATTTTTGGAGAGGCGCAAACAAGCTGAAAAATTCTGGAAAAGAAAAACATCAATTGCAGCCTCTCTGTGCCATCAAACGCAGCCACTGTGCCCATCAAACGCAGCCACTGTGCCCATCAAATACTGCCACTGTGCCATCAAACGCTACCACTGTGCCATCAAACGCTGCCACTGTGCCATCAAATGCAGCCTCTGTGCCATCAAATGCTGCCACTGTGCCCATCAAATGCTGCCACTTTGCCCATCAAATGTTGCCACTGTGCTCATCAAATGCAGCCACTGTGCCCATCAATTGCAGCCACTGTGCCCATCAAATGCCGCCACTGTGCCATCAAACACAGCCACTGTGCCCATCAAACGCTGCCACTGTGCCATCAAATGCAGCCTCTGTGCCATCAAATGCTGCCACTGTGCCCATCAAATGCTGCCACTTTGCCCATCAAATGCTGCCACTGTGCCCATCAAATGCTGCCACTTTGCCCATCAAATGCTGCCACTGTGCCCATCAATTGCAGCCACTTTGCCCATCAAATGTTGCCACTGTGCTCATCAAATGCAGCCACTGTGCCCATCAATTGCAGCCACTGTGCCCATCAAATGCCGCCACTGTGCCATCAAACACAGCCACTGTGCCCATCAAACGCTGCCACTGTGCCATCAAATGCAGCCTCTGTGCCATCAAATGCTGCCACTGTGCCCATCAAATGCTGCCACTTTGCCCATCAAATGCTGCCACTGTGCCCATCAAATGCTGCCACTTTGCCCATCAAATGCTGCCACTGTGCCCATCAATTGCAGCCACTGTGCCCATCAATTGCAGCCACTGTGCCCATCAAATGCCGCCACTGTGCCATCAAACACAGCCACTGTGCCCATCAAACGCTGCCACTGTGCCATCAAATGCAGCCTCTGTGCCATCAAATGCTGCCACTGTGCCCATCAAATGCTGCCACTTTGCCCATCAAATGCTGCCACTGTGCTCATCAAATGCCGCCACTGTGTCCATCAAATGCCGCCACTGTGCCCATCGAATGCCGCCACTGTGACACCCCCCCGCCCACTCGCTGTCTGTCCGGCACTTATCCTCAGTCTTGTCTCAGTCAGGCAGTGGGTGACGTCGGCGAGAGGTGGGACCTTGTCAGACCTTGTCAGGCGCAAACAAACTGAAAAATTCTGGAAAAAAAAAACATCAATCGCAGCCTCACTGTGCCATCAAACGCAGCCACTGTGCACATCAAACACAGCCACTGTGCCCATCAAATGCCGCCACTGTGCCCATCAAACGCAGCCACTGTGCCCATCAAATGCCGCCACTGTGCCCGTCAAATGCTGCCACTGTGCCCATCAATTGCAGCCACTGTGCCCATCAATTGCAGCCACTGTGCCCATCAAATGCCGCCACTGTGCCATCAAACACAGCCACTGTGCCCATCAAACGCTGCCACTGTGCCATCAAATGCTGCCACTGTGCCCATCAAATGCTGCCACTGTGCCCATCAAATGCTGCCACTTTGCCCATCAAATGCTGCCACTGTGCTCATCAAATGCAGCCACTGTGCCCATCAAACGCAGCCACTGTGCCCATCAAATGCCGCCACTGTGCCATCAAATGCAGCCACTGTGCCCATCAAATGCTGCCACTGTGCCCATCAAATGCCGCCACTGTGACCATCGAATGCCGCCACTGTACCCATCGAATGCCGCCACTGTGCCCATCGAATGCTGCCACTGAGACCCCCCACCCACTCGCCATCTCTGCAGCACTTACCCTGTGTCGGTCAGGCAGAGGGTGATGGCGGCGAGTGGTGGGACCTTGCAGCGGCTCCTGTGTCCTCCATGCATCTCCTCCCGTCCTCTCCTCCCGTCAGGCGTCCAATTACACTGTGCCCATCAAACGTCCATCAAACGCAGCCACTGTGCCCATCAAATGCTGCCACTGTGCCCATCAAAGGCTGCCACTGTGCCATCAAATGCTGCCACCGTGCCATCAAATGCAGCCACTGTGCCATCAAATGCTGCAACTGTGCCCATCAAATGCTGCCACTTTGCCCATCAAATGCCGCCACTGTGACCATCGAATGATGCCACTGTGCCCATCGAATGCCACCACTGTGACCCCCCCACCCGCTCGCCATCTGTCCGGTACTTACCCTGTCTCGGTCAGGCAGTGGGTGACGGCGGGGAGTGGTGGGACCTTATCAGACAAGATAGCAGTGGCAGCTGGTGCTCAAAATTTTTAGAGAGGAGCAAACAAACTGAAAAATTCTGGAAAAAAAAACATCAGTTGCAGCCTCACTGTGCCATCAAACGCAGCCACTGTGCCCATCAAACGCAGCCTCTGTGCCCATCAATTGCAGCCACTGTGCCCATCAATTGCAGCCACTGTGCCCATCAATTGCCGCCACTGTGCCCATCAAACACAGCCACTGTGCCCATCAAATGCTGCCACTGTGCCCATCAATTGCAGCCACTGTGCCCATCAATTGCAGCCACTGTGCCCATCAAATGCTGCCACTGTGCCATCAAACGCAGCCACTGTGCACATCAAACACAGCCACTGTGCCCATCAATTGCAGCCACTGTGCCCATCAATTGCAGCCGCTGTGCCCATCAAATGCCGCCACTGTGCCAATAAACACAGCCACTGTGCCCATCAAACGCTGTCTCTGTGCCATCAAATGCTGCCACTGTGCCATCAAATGCTGCCACTGTGCCCATCAAATGCTGCCATTGTGCCATCAAATGCAGCCACTGTGCCATCAAGCGCAGCCACTGTGCCCGTCAAATTCTGCCACTGTGCCCATCAAATACTGCCACTGTGCCATCAAATGCAGCCACTGTGCCCATCAAATGCAGCCACTGTGCCCATCAAATGCAGCCACTGTGCCCATCAAATGCCACCACTGTGACCAGCGAATGCCGCCACTGCACCCATCGAATGCCGCCACTGTGCCCATCGAATGCTACCACTGAGACCCCCCACCCGCTCGCCGTCTCTCCAGCACTTATCCTGTCTCGGTCAGGCAGAGGGTGATGGCGGCGAGTGGTGGGACCTTGCAGCGGCTCCTGTGTCCTCCATGCATCTCCTCCCGTCCTCTCCTCCCGTCAAGCGTCCAATTACACTGTGCCCATCAAATGTCCATCAAACGCAGCCACTGTGCCCATCAAATGCTGCCACTGTGCCCATCAAACGCTGCCACTGTGCCCATAAAACGCTGCCACTGTGCCATCAAACGCTGCCACCGTGCCATCAAATGCAGCCACTGTGCCATCAAATGCTGCAACTGTGCCCATCAAATGCTGCCACTTTTCCCATCAAATGCCGCCACTGTGACCATCGAATGCTGCCACTGTGCCCATCGAATGCCGCCACTGTGACCCCCCCCCCCCCGCCCGCTCGTCGTCTTGCCCTTGCACTTGCCCTGTCTCGGTCAGCCAGTGGGTGATGGCGGCGAATGGTGGAACCTTGTCAGACAAGATAGCAGTGGCAGCTGGTGCTCAAAATTTTTAGAGAGGCGCAAACAAACTGAAAAATTCTGCAAAAAAAACACCAGTTGCAGCCTCACTGTGCCATCAAATGCAGCCACTGTGCCCATCAAACGCAGCCTCTGTGCCCATCAATTGCAGCCAATGTGCCCATCAATTGCAGCCACTGTGCCCATCAAATGCTGCCACTGTGCCCATCAAATGCCGCCACTGTGCCCATCAAACACAGCCACTGTGCCCATCAAATGCTGCCACTGTGCCCATCAATTGCAACCACTGTGCTCATCAATTGCAGCCACTGTGCCCATCAAATGCTGCCACTGTGCCATCAAACGCAGCCACTGTGCCCATCAAACACAGCCACTGTGCCCATCAAACACAGCCACTGTGCCCATCAATTGCAGCCACTGTGCCCATCAATTGCAGCCACTGTGCCCATCAAATGCCACCACTGTGCCATCAAACACAACCACTGTGCCTAACAAACTCTGTCTCTGTGCCATCAAATGCTGCCACTGTGCCCATCAAATGCTGCCACTGTGCCATCAAATGCAGCCACTGTGCCATCAAACGCAGCCACTGTGCCCGTCAAATTCTGCCACTGTACCATCAAATGCTGCCACTGTGCCCATCAAATGCTGCCACTGTGCCATCAAATGCAGCCACTGTGCCCTTTAAATGCAGCCACTGTGCCCATCAAATGCCGCCACTGTGACCATCGAATGCCGCCACTGTACCCATCGAATGCCGCCACTGTGCCCATCGAATGCTGCCACTGAGACCCCCCACCCGCTCGCCGTCTGTCCAGCACTTACCCTGTCTCGGTCAGGCAGAGGGTAATGGCGACGAGTGGTGCGACCTTGCAGCGGCTCCTGTGTCCTCCAATGCATCTCCTCCCGTCCTCTCCTCCCGTCAGGCATCCAATTACAGCGCCTGTCGTTTCAGCCAATCAGGTGACGGGTAATGGACTTGGGCACCTGTTTGGTGGAGAGGTGGTTCAGTGTTAGGAAAGCGAATATTCATTTGCTTTTCTAACACACCTGGGTGGACTGTGAGCGCCGAGCATGGTGATCGCAGGTCACCTTATTTGACGCCTTTTAGAACCTATGGCTCTAATCAGGTGCTTCCAACCCCCCCCCCCCCCCCCCCGCCGCTGTAATTCAGGCACCCGGCGCCCAAAAAGGGGCCGGGCACCTGAATAGGGGGTGGCAGCAGTGGCCATGGAATCTATCCATTGATCATAGAGGGGGTGGCTGGAGAGAGGGGGCGGCGCCCATGCGCCCTTGTGGACGCACCGCCACTGCAAGATAGTATTGTAGAAAATAGGAAGCACCAAAATGCTGGAGGCACTGGAACCCAAAAGTGGGGACAAGGCAACAGCCAGAGGACTCCAAGTTTAGGAATCATATAAAATATAGGGCAGGTATGTCAAATGCCTTCAATGCGCCCAGCTGTTCTCCAGGTAATAATTTACACTTCGTTACATAACTATGCTGCTAAATACTTAAGGTGCTGTTATCTTTTTAAATCTGACCATAGAAAGTTAATTTGTTTTTGTTCAGCCAGCCAGGCTATACACAGGTAGTTTGTTTTCTTTCAGACTAGGGGGCTGAATGAAAAAAACAAAACAAGCACCCATCCACACACAACGAGGGGGGGGGGGGGGTGGAGGAATCTAGAACATTGTAATCTGACAGTATGTAAATATTAGTATGCCTATGATGTGTGTTAGAGATATCTTATTAATTGACATTAAAATTGACAAATTTCATTTTCCTCTCCTGCATTCTTCAAAAACTTGTGGCAAAAAAATGACAATTTCAAAAAACTCAATATGCCTCTTAGAAAATACCTTTGAGTGTTTGCTTTCCAAAATGGGGTAAATGTTTCCACTGTCCTGTTGCTCCAGGTCCTCCAAAAATGTGATAGGTTGTCAGGAAATGAGACGCGTAATTTATGCGTAATTTAGGCTCCTTGAAAGCCCAAAGGTGCTCCTTGGATTTTGGGCCCCTCTATGCATCTAGCTTGAGAAAAAGTTTTACATATGTGGTATCCCTATATGCAGGAGGCAGAGTTTAATATGTTAAAATTACTATTAACTTTGCAAAAAACATAAATAAATGTATTTAATTTCTTAATTTTCAAAAATATTGTGACAAAGAAATTACAATTTCAAAAAACTCACCCTGCTTCTTAGTAAATACCATGGACTGTCTACTTTCTAAAAAGGGGTCAATTGGGAGTATTTGTACTGTCCTGGCATTTTAGGGCCTCAAGAAATGAGACAGGCAGTCAGTACATCAAGACTGATAAATTTCAAATATAAACGCAATACTGTAGTTTGTAGACTCTATAACTATCACACCAACTAAATAATATACACTGATGTGGGTTATTTACCAAAGAAATGTAGCAGAATACATTTTAGCCTAAATTTATGAGGAAAGATTATTTAAAGACTTAAAGTGACTTAAAGTAGTTCACGCACTACTTTGGTCTGACTTTCATGCAACTTGAGGGCCATACACTTCAATGTTAGCCTTCAAACGTTGCATGAAAGTCGTACCTGAATGTTTTACAATGAAACAGTTGTGCAACAGTTGTCCATTATCACTGGTCAAAACCAAAGTCTTATCCAAGTTGCACCCATCCAACGTTGCGTCAAAGTTGCACCAAAGTTGCACTCCAAAGTCCACGCAATTCTGGAGTTGTACAAGTGTGAATGGAGCCTTATAAGTAACGCTGAAGGAGAGCTGTGATAGAACTAGGAAAGAGCTGAATCTTGGAGGCCAAGGGAGTATAGTCTATTGAGAAGGAGCGGGTGGTCAACAGTATCAAATGCTGCAGAGAGGTCTAGTAGTAAGAGTATGGAGTAGTGGCTATTGGTTTTAGCAGTTTGTAAATCGTTAGTGAGTTTTAGTAGGGCAGTTTCTGTGGAGTGCTGTGAGCGAAAGGCAGACTGTAAGGGGTCAAAAATGTTGTTCAGTGAGGTAGGAGCTAAGATGGTTGTAGACTAAGCATTCTAAAAGTTTGGAGGTGAATGGGTACAATGAGATAGGTCTTAAAGAATTTCTTACCCCAACACTTCATATTCCTGATATGTACCTGCTGTACCATGTACTTGAATGATAAAGTATCCTGTTCTCTTTGTATTGCTTCCTTTAGGTGAAATCCCTGGTGTTCCTGTCAGTCCCTCTGCTTTCCTATTAAAAATTGAGCACACTAAGCAGTAGAGCACACCGTTGTTAGTTCTCTAGCTATGCTAGGAACTCAGTGTACTCTCCTCCAATGATCAGACTTGTCAGACACCCCCCACCCCCTGGTACACAGCCATTCACTGGGAAGCTCAGTGTGCTGCTGCTTGTCCTCCTCTCTGCTCTTATGTAGTTCAGAACAGAGGGAATGTGATCACTTATAAAAAAGGGAAAAAGGTATTTATGTTTTTTATATCTATACAAAATGTTTTGCCTTTCATTTCTATTTTAAACTGAATGGGTTGTTTTACAAGGTGATCATTTACAATCACTTTAAGTTGTTCAGGTTGGTGGGGTCCAGTGAGGCCTTTTTAAGTATAGGTGTGATCTGTGCATGCTCTAGAGGAGAAGGAGAAGTGCCAGTAGCTAACGAGAGATTGAAGATGTGAGTGAGACAGCATAGGATAGAAGAAGAAGGTAACTGTAGTTGTTGCAAGTGAACAGGATCCAGGGGACAATTGGGTACAATTGGGTAGGTGGGCATCTGAGAAAAGTTTGTAACCTCTTCAGTAGTATCTGTTCAAAAGAGAAAAGTATTGACTGTTCTGTTAGGTACGTTAAAGTGTTACTAAACCCACAACAGTAAAATCAATCTGTATATGCAGTAAAGCATGCTTGTTATACTTGTAATTGATCTCCAGTGCGTAATAGCATCAAACACATGAGGTCAGTCTTTGATAATAACATAATACATATGGTTCTATAAATGATTGAACTGTTGTATCTATTTTCATGGTGTTACATGCATATATAATTATTATATTTTTTATCAACTTTATAGATTGTTCGCATTTTTATGGAAGCCTTTCAGCCCTCTCCCTTATTCCCTGAAGAAGACCTTACTTCACATGTCGAAACGCGTTGGATTTGATCTGTCTAGTTGGCAACATGATATGATGTTAAATGAATAAAAATTGTATTTTTTACTATATACTTTTCTTCTGAGTGTTTATGGTCCTTTAAAGTTTTTGAGAAACTTTTCTTTTACTTGTACAAGGGATGTGGACCTGAATCTCGTTTTTCCCCATCCAATTAGTCCTATCCACTTTTCGTCCATGCTTGTTATACTGTGGAACCTAAGGGGTTAATTATCTGCATTGTGTAAAAAGGATGTTTGATCATGTCTCTTCTGACCCTCCCCTTCTTCAACTGTCCCCAATCCATCTCCGGATAGTACAGCGGGGACATGCTGCACATGCTCAGTTTGGTGTGTATTGCTTGCATGTGATCAGCAGAGCACTGTCCAGACAGAGGGTCAGGGGTCCTGCAGTCTTATAGGACAGTGAGAGCAGAATGATAACTCCTCCTACAAGCTTTAACCAGATACTGATAGAAGTCACAAGACTACTCTAACTGCTGATGGGGTATTTAGCAGTTTGTATTTACTAAAACGATTGAATTTCAATGTTCTGTGTACTGTGGGAGACCAGATATAGTGAATGCAGGGTCCTGGGTTTAGTAACACTTTAAGTGGGGAAGATATCTGTACAGTGGAAGTGTCCTCACGTATCGCATCAATCTTATTTTCAATGTGATTGCCAATCTCTTGGGCAGTGAGTAAATTAGTGGGTAGAGGGAGTGGAGGACAAAGTAGAGAGTTAAAGGTAGAGAAGAACTGATGAGGACTTGATGACAAGGTATTAATACGCGTGACAAAGTAGGTTTGTTTGGTAGCATGGAGGCAGAAATTGTATTTAACCACTTGCTGCCCGCCCACCGTCATATGACGGCGGGACGGTGCAGCTGTTATCCTTTACGGCAGCCCTTCCAGGTCCCCCAGGAGGCGTGCACACCTGCCGCGTCACTCGGGTCCCAATGCGCGTGCCCAGCGGCCGCGATGTCCGCCGGGCACCCGCGATTGCCGGTAACCGAGCAGGACCGTGGATCTGTGTGTATAAACACACAGATCCACGTCCTGTCAGATGGGAGGAGACCGATGGTATGTTCCTTGTACATAGGAACACCGATCGGTCTCCTCCCCTTGTGAGTCCCCTCCCCCCCAGTTAGAATCACTCCCTAGCAACATGATTAACCCTACAGCGCCCCCTCCTAGTTAACCCCTTCATTGCCAGTCACATTTATACAGTAATCAATGCATTTTTATAGCACGGATCGCTGTATAAATATGAATGGTCCCAAAAATGTGTCAAAAGTGTCCGATATGTCCGCCGCAATATCGCAGTCATGATAAAAATCGTAGATCGCCACCATTACTAGTAAAAAAAAAAAAAATAATAATAAAAATGCTATAAATCTATCCCCTTATTTTGTAGACGCTATAACTTTTGCGCAAAACAATAAATATACGCTTATTGCGATATTTTTTACCAAAAATATGTAGAAGAATACGAATCGGCCTAAACTGAGGAAAAAATTTGTTTTAAAAAAAAAATTTGGATATTTATTATAGCAAAAAGTAAAAAATATTGTGTTTTTTTTCAAACTTGTCACTCTTGTTTTGTTTATAGCGCAAGGAATAAAAACCGCAGAGGTGATCAAATACCACTAAAAGAAAGCTCTGTTAGTGGGGAAAAAAATTATAAAAATTTCATATGTGTACAGTGTTGTATGACCGCGCAATTGTTATTCAAAGTGCGACAGCACTGAAAGCTGAAAATTGGCTTGGGCAGGAAGGGGGTAAAATGCCCTGTAGGCAAGTGGTTAAGGAGTGCAGATTTGTAAAGGGTGAGGTCCTTCAGGGATTTGGTTTTATACCACAATTGTTCAAGAGCACGGTAATGTCTCTTGAGATTTCTGGTGTCGTCAGTTTGCCAAGGTTATAACGGTTAGGGCCTGATTCTGCGTGTGGCTTGAGAAGCAAATGCCTCTAGTGAGGATGAGAGTGAACTGTTGTAGACAGAGATTGTGGAGGAATGGAACCAGGTGGACAAGAGAGGGGGGTACAGCCAGGTGGAGGGATGGAGCCAGGTGGACAGGAGAGGGGGGTGCAGCCAGGTGGGGGGAGGATGGAGCCAGGTGGACAGGAGAGGGGGGTGCAGCCAGGTGGAGGGATGAAGCCAGGTGGACAGGAGAGGGGGTGCAGGCAGGTGGGGGAGGATAGAGCCAGGTGGACAGGAGAATGGGTGCAGCCAGGTGGGGGGAAGATGGAGCCAGGTGGACAGGAGAGGGGGTGCAGCCAGGTGAAGGGAGGATGGAGCCAGGTGGACAGGAGGGGGGTGGAGCCAGGTGGGGGGAGGATGGAGCCAGGTGGACAGGAGAGGGTGTGCAGCCAGGTGGAGGGATGAAGCCAGGTGGACAGGAGGGGGGTGCAGGCAGCCAGGTGGAGAGATGGAGCCAGGTTGACAGGAGAGGAGGTGCAGGCAGCCAGGTGGACAGGAGAGTGGTTGCAGGCAGCCGGGTGGAGGGATGGAGCCAGGTGGATGGATGGAGCCAGGTGGACAGGAAGGGGGTGCAGGCAGCCAGGTGGAGGGATGGAGCCAGGTGGACAGGAGAGGGGGTGCAGGCAGCCAGATGGAGGGATGGAGCCAGGTGGATGGATGGAGCCAGGTGGACAGGAGGGAGGTGCAGGCAGCCAGGTGGAGGGATGGAGCTAGGTGGACAGGAGGAGGGCGCAGGCAACCAGGTGGAGGGATGGAGCCAGGTGGACAGGAGAGGGGGTGCAGGCAGCCAGGTGGAGGGATGGAGCTAGGTGGATGGATGGAGCCAGGTGGACAGGAGGGGGGGTGCAGCCAGGTGCAGGGAGGATGGAGCCTGGTGGACAGGAGAGGGTGCGCAGCCATGTGGGGGGAGCATGGAGCCAGGTGGACAGGAGAGGGTGGTGCAGCAAGGTGGAGGGATGGAGCCAGGTGGATGGATGGAGCCAGGTGGACAGGAGAGGGTGTGCAGCCAAGTGCAGGGAGGATGGAGCCAGGTGGACAGTAGAGGATGTGCAGCTAGGTTGGGGCAGGATGGAGCCAGGTGGCTAGGTGAGGGGGGAGCAGCTAGGTGGAGGGATGGAGCCACATGGATGGATGGAGCCAGGTGGACAGGAGGGGGGTGCAGGCAGCCAGGTGGGGGAATGGAACCAGGTGGACAGGAGAAGGGGCGCAGGCAGCCAGGTAGAGGGATGGAGCCAGGTGGATGGGATGGATAGAGCCTGGTGGACAGGAAGGGAGTGCAGGCAGCCAGGTGGATGGATGGAGAGAGGTAGACAGGAGGGGGGTCCAGGCAGCCAGGTGGAGGGATGAAGCCAGGTGGATGGATGGAGCCAGGTGGACAGGAGGGGGGTGCAGCCAGGTCGAAGGATGGAGCCAGGTGAACAGGAGGGGGGTCCAGCAGGTGGAGGGCTGGAGCCAGGAGGAAAGGAGGGGGTGAAGGCAGCCAGGTGGACAAGAGCAGGGGTTCAGCCAGGTGGAGGGATGGACCCAGGTGGACAGGAGGAGAGGGTGCAGGCAGCCAGGTGAAGGGATGGAGCCAGGAGGGGGGGTGCAGCCAGGAGGTGGGGGTCACACACCAGTGATAAGGTCTGACTGGAAGCCTTCATCCCCAGCACTTCCCCCACCACCTGACAAGTTCTTACCCTGGGGTGCTTCTTTCTAGCTTCCTCCACATGTCAGGCAGCGGGTGGCAGTCGGTGTCACCAGTCCCAAGATCAGGAGATGGGGTCTCCTACAGGCTGTGATTTACAGCTCACACACGGGAGACCTCCTGCAACTACTCCCCCATCAGATCAGCTGATCATTCAGGCTGGGTAGGCGGAGCGGGCTGCAAGAGCAGCTTTGCTTTGGACTCCTCCAGGACAAGTAGCCCAGCTGCCTCGGCCCAGCGTGTGTCCTATGGTGGCCAGTCTGGACCTGGGTGGATCCATCTCTGCTGTCTCTGTGCACAATGCACGAATCCTCCGATGGCTGCACATCACCCAGGGAGGGAGGCGGGCAGAGAGCTGACACTCACGGCTGCTGGACATCGGCATGGTCGCCCTTGGCTCCGGGGAAGGGGGGGATCTGCCTGCTCCTTCTCCCCGCCCAGCAACTCTGCAGCCAGCCAGATGGAGCCACGGGAGCCGCCTTCTGCTACACTCCACGCCGCACTGCACCAGCCACCACCCGCCAGGGGGGAACCGATCCTCTGGAGGGGACCCAGCGGTTGTGGCAGTGCCCCTAGGTAGCAGTGTGCCCTAGGCGGCTGCCTAGTTTGCCTAGTGGGAGAGCCGACCCTGGGTGACCAACAGAATAGACAAGAGAAGGGGTAAAGTGGCGAAAGTTTCTACAAGTAATTGTTTGCTGCTTGGATAGATACAGTGCCTTGAAATTTTCCACATTTTGTCATGTTACAACCAAGAACATAACCGTATTTTATTGTGATTTTATGTGATAGACCAACATAAAGTGGCACATAATTGTGAAGTCGAACGAAAAAGATAAATGGTTTTCTAAATTTTTTACAAATAAATATCTGAAAAGTGTGGCGTGCATTTGTATTCAGCCCCCTTTACTCTGATACCCCTATCTACAATCTAGTGGAACCAATTGCCCTCAGAAGTCACCTAATTAGTAAATAAAGTCCACCTGTGTGTAATTTCATCGTTTGTTAGGGAACCTTAGTGAACAAACAGCATCATGAAGGTCAAGGAACACACCAGACAGATCAGGGATAAAGATGTGGAGATGTTTAAAGCGGGTTAGGTTATAAAAAAATATCCCCAAGCTTTGAACATCTCACGGAGCACTGTTCAATCCATCATCCAAAAAAAAAGGGGGAACACCAGCGTCGCAGTCAGAAAAACAGCCTCTGACAATTAAAAAAAAAAGGGGGGCAGGCAGGGGACCAAAATGGATGGATGGAGACAGGTAGACAGGAAGGGGGTCCAGGCAGGCAGGTGGAGGGATGAAGCCAGGTGGCAGCACCAAATGTTATGCAATGCTGTGTTAAACACTGTACTACACTAACACACTACACTGACACGCTATACTTACACACTATACTAACACTACATTAAGGCCCCTTTCACACTGGGGCGGTTTGCAGGCGTTATTGCGCTAAAAATACCGCCTGCAAACCGCCCCAAAACAGCCTCCGCTGTTTGTTCAGTGTGAAAGCCCGAGGGCTTTCACACTGAAGCGGTGCGCTGGCAGGAGAAGAAAAAATCTCCTGTCAGCCGTATCTTTGGAGCGGTGAAGGAGCGGTGTATTCACCGCTCCTAAACCGCTCCTGCCCATTGAAATCAATGGGACAGCGCGGCTATACCGCGGCTATAGCCGCGCTATACGAGTGGTTTTAACTCTTTTTCGGCCGCCAGCGGGGGGTTAAAACCGCACCGCTAGCGGCCGAATACCGCGGAAAAAAAACGCTAAAAATAGCGCTGTTTAACCGCCGACGCCCCCTACCGCCCCAGTGTGAAAGGGGCCTTACAGTCTACACTTTAAGTTGAAAGTTATGTAAAGCTGTATTAAACACTGCACTGCACTAACACACTATACTCCCACACTATACCAACAATACACTAATGCCCCGTACACAGGATCCGAAAATCGGACGACAGATCGTCCGACTTTTTTCACTTACTAGTCGCAGGTAGAAATTGAATAGGTTACTAAAGTCACGAAAAATTCTCGTACGACAGAAAAAAAAAAACGGAAATGATGTCATGTGTTGTAGCGTATTTGTATTGTATTTTCGGACGACAATTGTACTGACTAAACGAAAATCGTACGATCTGGCATCGTACGAGGAAAATGTTCATGCTTGTCCAATCTAATAATATCGGATGCACTGTTGTGATTGACTCTCGAAAGCTAACGATCCGATTATTGTACGATTGCATCGAAAGTAGTATTTTTCATCTGATTTCCGGATCATGTGTACGGGCCATAACACTCTACACTCAATAAGTCACAATAGGTGAACACACTAAACTTGCTAGTTGCAAACTGAGCCCTGCTCTATCTATCTCCACCCCAACAATACTGCCAAATCTTTCTATGGGAAGTTACCTTTTATAGTGTGGGGTGGGATTATTAGTACTGAGCCGTGATTGGAGAAAGTAATCATCACTTTCTCCAATCAGGGCTTTGACAGTGCTAATTGGCAAAGCAGGTGCAAGGGTTCATCCAATTAGGGCCCTAATTAAGAGATGTTCAGGCAGAACTTTTGCTTGGCCCGAAACGGTTCAAACACAAAACACTATTGCCGACTATAGCCAGCAGCACTGATCGCTTGGGGAAAACCGGACAGGCTGGCTTTACAGAATTAATTTGGTAGATCGACTTCCGTACAACCAGCCTGCCCATACATGGACCAGTCCCTGCTGAACCGGCTGAATTTCAATCCATGTATGCATGCTTTAGGAGTCAGTTTAAGGGACCTACACGCCTAAGGGTGTTTACAGAGCATGGCCTTCACAACTAAGTGATATAAAGCACGGCTTTGCTATTATCACTCAGATTAAGACTGTATAATCCCTTTGAGTAAACCAGTTAGGGTCAGAGACAGGGAAGATCCCTTTGTTATTATTAATTAGACTGGACAGCAGCAGGTGAGACTCAGAGCAAGAAATTTGCCACATGGAAGATGAGCCTGCTATATGAGCAAAAATCATAGGCTTAGCAGCAAGGGAACATTAATACAACCTGCAACACGGGTTACTAGGACACGTGATAATCACACACGAGTGCCATTACATGACTATTTACAATGGATTAAAAATCTCAGCAACAAACTGCATATCACATTTATTTACATTTAATACAAATTGATCAAATGCAGGAGAGTGGCAGGCAGTTTTAAGTAAACATTAGCAATAGTTATTTGGTGCAGAAAGTTTGAAGTTTAACCACCTCAGCTCCAGAAAGGTGTTACCCTCTTCATGACCAGGCCATTTTTATGCTATTTAGCACAGCGCTACTTTTACTAGTAATTGTGCGGTCATGCAACGCTGTATCCAAGCAAAATTTATATCATTGTTTTTTAAACGAAAAATGACTGAAAATTTTGAAGAAAAAAAACAAAACAAAACATTATAACAATATTTTTTACTTTCTCCTTTAAAAATAAAAAAAATCGAATTTCTTCAAAAATTTAGGCCAAAATGTATTATGCTACATGTCTTTAGTAAACAAAAATCCCAAAAAGTGTACAGTATATTGATTGGTTTGCATGAAAGTTAAAGTGTCTACAAACTATGGTATATATACTGGATATTTTTTTTGTTTGCTACTATTAATCGTGGTGACCAGTGACTCAGTAGTGGGAAATAGTAGGACTGTGATAGTGTGGCGAGCAATCTGACACTACCTTAAGGCCAGTAGATGCGATCAGAGAATCGTACAAAAAAATACCGCTTTCAAAGCGATTGTACGATAATCTCATGGTTAGTAAACAGGTTTCATCTGGGACAAACATGAAAATTTTTCTCGTACGATACCAGATCGAGTTTTCATCCGAAAGTACAATACACATAAAATAAATTACTTCCAAATTTTTATTCTGTCGTATGAGAATTTTTGGACTTTTCGTGCTTTGTTTTCGATATGAGACTAGCATGCAAAAATAAAAATGGATGATCATTTGTCCGATAATCTCATCCCGTGTACTAGGGCACACCGGTGTGCAGTCATGTTGGAACAAGAAGGGACTATCCCCAAACTTTTCCCACAAAGTTGGGAGCATGAAATTATCCAAAATGTCTCGGTATGCTAATGCCTTAAGAGTTCCCTTCACTGGAACTAAGGGGCCAAGCTCAACCCCTGAAAAACAACCCCACACCATAATTCCCCCTCCACCAAATGATTTGGACCAGTGCACACAGCAAGGTCCATAAAGACACGGATGTGCGAGTTTAGGGTGGAGGAACTTGACTGGCCTGCACAGAGTCCTGACCCCAACCCGATAGAACACCTTTGGGATGAATTAGAGCGGAGACTGCCAGCCAGGCCTTCTCCTCTACATCAGTGCCTGACCACACAAATGCGCTTCTAGAAGAATGGTCAAACATTCCCATAGGCACACTCCTAAACATTGTGGACAGCATTCCTAGAAAATATAATAAACCAACAATATTTGTCTGGTGCCAAGGGACATGTAACTGTCATGGTTATGCAATAGTTTTCTCTGTCAGCTTACCTGTCTCCATGTGTTCATCTCTAAAGACCAGCTGCCTCTCACCTGACTGGTTTTATAACCTCTCCTCTAAGCATGGCCCCACCCCAGGCCCTATCAGGGAACCCTATATTAACCTGTGCACTGCAAGCCAGCAGTGCTAATCAACCATTGTGTGTTAGCCTCCGTGTGTACTTGCTGTGTTTCCTACGTCTGATTCCTGTTACCGACTTTGGCCTGTTCTCGACTTTCCCTGTCTGCTTGTTACCCTGACCTTTGGCATGTTATGTTTATCCTTGTCTACTAGTCGCCCTGACCTTTGGCTTACCCCTTACTTCCCTGTTGTTCCAGCCTGCTGCCTCCTTCCTCTTCTCCTGTAGTCTACGGTGAGCGTGAGCTGTGAGACCCTGGGGGCCGCGACCTGGCGCCAGACTGCAGCGCAGTCCATCCTCACCACTGGAGGTCCTGGTGAACACCCGCTGGCTCTTAGACTCTGCGCCCTGGGGAATCTATGCTCTAGCTCCCACTGGGATCCATGTTAGTTATCCTGTATACCTGCTTCCTGAACCTTCCAAGGTTCAATCCGCAGCAGTCAGTCCTAGGGTCCACTACCTTAGCGGTGCACTTCCAACTCCTACAGAGTGCATCTGTCACCTGGTCCCAGGTGACCTGACACTGGGTAATCAATTTGACTGGGACACATGTAGGATATCCTGGGAAGTTGTGTGGATAAGCACACCAGGAGTGGTGTGGAAAAAGCACAAACATTCAGAGATGACCACAACTAAAAGCGCTGATCAGGACCGCCTCATATAAAAATGATCTCGGATGAATTGAGTGAATTAAAATCATAAGTCAATTTATTGATGTATAAAGATAATATCCAACAATGATAAAAAAACTCCTCACATGTAGGAATCGGCTGTGCAACATAAATGCCACTGTGTCAGTACCTTGTGGAGCGATGAAGGGAGAACCAGCTGTATGGAGCCTTGCTGCGGTGGTAAAGGATATCTTGTTAGGGAGTTCGTTTTTTTGGTTGAACTAGATGGACTTGTGTCTTTTTTTAACCTGACTAACTATGTAACTATGTATCGCAAGCAC